>NC_143579.1:114686675-114824729 GCF_048544385.1 Mastigoproctus giganteus
CAGGGCTTACCATCGAGGAGGTGTGCATGAGTGGATTTTAGGGAGGCAGGCCAACCGGACTTCTCCTAAATCTTTTGTAATAGAGAGATATTGGATCCATCAGTGTTTTAGGCTGAGTGTCTGATAACACACAGGATACCTGTTCCCCTCTAATAAGATAGATGTGCAGAAATTTGCTTTTAGCCAGTGGGTATTTGGTTGGTATAACAGACTTCCATCCCTTGTTGTGGAAGTTGATAGCCTAAATAAATTTAAGGCTCAGCTGGACAGGCATTTCGAACGAACGGAGGAGTGAAATGGGAGTGGTTTTTTTTTTTTTTTTAGTAGAGTATATGACGCAAGAAGCTTGCCTTCTTGCGTCATATGCTCTACTAATGCTAATATTTTTTCAGAATTTTTAAAGCTGAAATTGAAATGTCAACTCTTGTTATTTACCTAGATTCTAGTTAGCTGCAGGTTATTATCCAACATAGTTTGTATAGGAACAAAAAAAAGAAAAACGTATTGTTCCTTCATTCGACTTCACTCTTAAAAATTATACAGAAAGTATCTTTACAATTTTACCAAAAAAATTGGTATAAGTCCGAAGTTACGTAACTCAGGCTTACATAAGCCAGGGAATAACTGTATATGCAAAGATGGTTCCAGTGCCTTATGTGTTTCCCTCCATTGTGCATCTCTTTCATCGATGCCTGATGTATAAATCTAGATTCATCAGACCACGTGATTTGCCTCCAGTCTTCCTACATCGACCCTGGTATTAGTTGGCCCTATTTTCTGGTTGGTGTCTGAGATCACTGGCTTCCATGGAGGTCTCTATCCAAAATTAAATTTAGAATTTAATTGTTGTGTCATTTGGCAATGACTATACAAGATAATGTGATTCAGTTGCTCAATGTGTGTTCCTATACATTGAGCAACTTTTTCTATGACTATACATTTTCAGCTGCACTTGCTTTGGTCGTGAGTGTTTACCAGGAATCTTTTTATTCAATTAAGACTTGAACAAAAAATTTGCTATACTTCTTTGGAACCACACAAAGCCCAATCCATTACTGGTTTGCAGTAACCATCACTAAAGATACTCATTGTGATAGTCATTTCATGCCGTAATAGCTCCATATGGGCTTATGGACAGAACTTATATTACAACTTATGCATTTCAAGCTACTCAAGGTTTACTTAATAGAATTACTTAAGAGATCCTTCTTCTTTACTGTAAGCTATTATATCTTTTGCCACATTCAACACTATGTACTTTAGTGGCTATTCAAACAACAATGGTATCTTAGTGCAACTTTTAAACTCGAAGTTGCAGGATAATCTGTGCGAAGTAATTATAGTGAGATGATAAAGTAAAATGCATATATATTTAAATTATTTTATGCATCTCTTTCTTTCCTCTAATTCTTATGAACTATGAATTTCTGACCATTAAAGATCTGTATGATAAAAATATGAATTTAGCATACTATACATGAATATGTCAACAATGTTTTTTATATAATGAAAATTACAAAACATACTAAAGAATCTGTTATCATGGAAACAGGAAATTTATTCTGTAAAGCTATATTTGCGATAAGGCACTACATGTTGGCTGGCATGTTGGAGTGGGACTGAACCAGCTTGTTATGTTCGGTGTATATTTTTTGCTCATGAATGCCTGGCCGCCAAGCCAGCAATTTAGGGATGGTCTGTTTATACACTACTCATCCTGTCAGTTATTAACTGTCCTTGAATCAATTATGTGTTTTGTAATTTTCTTATTCATTAATTGTGTGAGCTTTACTGTAGTGGATTCATGTCATCAGATTCAATTTTTTTTGAAGCAGAAGACTTTCTGCCAGCACTACAGAAAATGAGATGCACAACAGTGGGTCATCTTCCATCTCTAAAAAATCAACTGAAAGGTAGACTTGATTTTGTGCATTTCAGATCAAGATGGCAAGCCAGCTGCCAGATTGTCCAATCATAAATGTTTGTAAATTTTTTCCATCCCATTGGGTAAAAACTAGGCTGGCCAAAATGCCAGCAGATGGCTTGGTACAACATAAACACAACATAAGAAGGATATGTTGAATAGTACCAGGGTATGCCTGCTGGGAGGCAACAGCTGATGACATTGTTATAGAATAGTTGTCATCTTTTAAGGGCACAAAAGGTAATTATTGTATACATTGGCACTAATAATATTAAGAGGAGAATATATGAGGATTTATTTAACAAGTGCAGGGCATTGTTTATCAAAAGATCTGTTTAATATGCAGATGTGCTTCACCTATGTTTTATTTCAGGAGATTAGGTGATATGTATTTTTAATTATACTTTTAGCAGTATGGTATGCAGATATATCAATCAATGGAAATTAGTGAAATAATGATGAGTATTTCAACCTGTTTGGAGTGTAATCTGCCTTTAATTTCTTAAAGAATTACAAATTATTCTCAGATGTTTTGTAGTACTTTTTGTACTGCTTTTAGTGAATTTTTGTAATGCTTTTTTGTATTCTTGTAATATTCATGTATAAGGATGGCAATTAACTGAAGAAATGGTATAGGAAGTACCATGAAACATCCCGGAATAATATGTAATTCTTTAAGAAATTAAAGGCAGATTACACTCTTTGCAGGTTGAAGTGCTCATTATTTCACAAATTTCTATTGTGTGTGTTTACATTTTTTTTTTTTTTTTTTTTTTTTTTTTTTTGAAAATTTTTTATGTGGAAAAGCCTTGTTTTGGTAAGTGAAAGTCAGTTGAGTTCACAAATAAAGAAAATCCCCAACACACACACACACACACACATGCTCTTACCAGTTTAGAAAAGACTATGTGACCCAGACAATGCACTTGTATTACACCATATGACTTCTTTGGTTTGTATATTTTTGCTTATAGCCCAAATCTCATAGTTCATTAGAAAACCAGATTTGTGTAATGCAAGTAGATGCTATTCACATATTCTGATGGTATTTTCTACTTCAACCATTCCATTTTTTTGAAGATTATTGGCTATTCAGATTTAATTTCAAGCTATTCAGTATGCAGAGTTACAATATGGGAGGGACGCTAAGGCATTCCAGTGTGGACTAATATTATTTGATCTTGAAACATGGATGAAATAGGCTCCATTAATGACCATTTTAAAAAGTTTATCGTAGTGTGCTTAAAATTTATTGTTAAAAACTTTAAATCTCCTGAAATAGTGTTTGCTTGCTAATGTAAAAATGCAAAAATTATTCCACATTAAAATTAATATGGAACTATTATCATTTTATATTTTTGCTATTATTTCATCTTTAGCAATGGAAATCACTGATATAATTAGTGGAAAATTGGAAAGTGATGAAGAAAAACAACATTTTGTGCCTTTTGTTCAGTGAGTAGATTATTACTGCTATCATATTATTATGAAAAATCAGTATGTTAACTAGTGTAAAAGCTTATCAGATAAAATGAATATAGACCATGTTTCATTTGGTCAGGCAGTTTTTTATACTTAGCCTTCTTTTTTCTCATCTGACCTCTAGCATTTTTATATAACTCAGTTCTCATAGTTATAGTTCTCATATGTTAACATGATAATGTGATAATCTGTAATGATACCATTCTTGCTTCTTCTTTGTCAATACTGATAAAGACTACATAGTGCACATAGTGTTCAGGGTCATGTGGCACCGATGATTGCCCACAAGTCCACTTGTAGTTCTGTTTTGTGCTGAGATACAGTTTCCTGTAAATGTTAAATGGTGTGAGTGTTATCTTATGATGTAAAGTTCTGTTGTTCTTCTGTCCTCTCTTCTTAGGGTCACGTGAAGCACCACAGACCCTTGTTTCCATCCATGACACAGGAAGTGTCATGGATGGAAACAAGTTTTAAAAATAGTTTTTTAGAGGGCCCACAACATAAAAATAGTTTTTTATGTTGTGGGCCCTCTCTCGGGGGGGGGGGGTGTCACCTGAGCTTCCCAGGGAGGGCCCACACAAAAAAAAATTAAAAAAAAATAAAATAACAGGAAAAAGAAAGGTTCAGGTAGGGTTGTGAAAATGGGTGAGGACAATAGGCCGACCGAGCTAGCCGGATGGGTAAAGTGGCTGCCTGGCAACTCAAAGGTCGTGGGTTCGAATCCCACCTTGGGCTTGGATCAAAGTACTGCAAAAACCTTGGGAGGTGCATTATGGCCACAGAAGCCGATGCGGCAAAAAAAAAAAAGAGGACAATAGAAATATGGAGGTTAGCAGAAAGAGTAAGGAGGCTCATGTTGGTCTGGTCCTAAATGAGGCAAGAGAGCCTCATTTAGGGAGGGACAGTGAGTTTCATAGTTAACCTCTGGGAATGGGGTCTGATGCAATCAGCTGCAAAGACCTGCTGCCAAAGAATCCTACACCAAGAGTTTTCCTGTGTCAGCCTGCCTACCCCAGTTAGGGGATAGGCACTGGTTGCAGAAGGGTTAAGTTCACCAGTATGGCTCTTGTTATTGTCAGTTTAGGGTGGTACTTCTTCAGTAGGTCAAGTGTTGTTTACTTAGTTGGTAGTCCTTCTTTGTGTATCATTCTCAGTGTGTCATTTCCCTTAATTTGACTCTATCAATAGGGCTGTTTTATTAGTTGTTCCATCAGGCATCCAGGGTAGGAAAGTTGGCAAGGATTTTATCGAGGTCTTTGTAGTGTAATATATTGTCTTGTTCAGTGAGATTACCTCTTCAATACTCCTAGAATGGTGCCCCTAAGTAGGTGTTGGTCATTGTCTCCTCTAGTTATATTTTGTGCTGTTTCCAAGCACTGGATTTGTAGCAAGGATGAGGCCCCCAGTGTGTCTCATGTACAATGTAGCTTGGTGGTTTCTTAAGTATGTCAAACTTTGTTTTCTTAGTAGGAAGCCCTTATTTCTGTGTAGTTCCTTACATGTCAAATTCCTCTGATTGAACTGTCTATTGGAGGGTGGTATTATTTCTTGTCCACATCAGGTATCCAATATAATATGTTAGCATCAGTTAGTAGGTGTATAGTGCAGTAAATCTTCATAGATTACTGTATTACCTGTTCTGATCAGATATCTTCATCAGTGTTCCCAGAGAGGTTCATCTTTAGAAGATATTGTTTATTCTGTCTGTTCTGGTCTTATTCAGTGCTAGCTTCCAACAACATTGAATAGTGCTCAAGTATAGTTTTGAACAGTTGTCCTGATATCTGGCTATTTGGTCCGAGTTACTCTTCTCTGTTGTAGGGTTTCTTCAGTGTTTGGCTGAACTCATTCTGTATACTTGCCCCTGAAAGTCAACTCTTACAGAATTAGTTCAGGTGTTTGGTTGAACTCATTCTGTAAGAGTTCAATTTCAGGGGCAAGTATTCCTTGAAGTCAAGAATATTCCAAGATGGCTGTTTGTTACAGCTAGTTGACAAGTCGTGAGATATCCATCCTGGAGGTATGCTGTGGGTGGTAGAGTTCCTTAGCTCATTTACAGTTCTATTCTGCCAGGTTTAGAGTCATTTACTTGTTGCTCTAGTTGGTTGTATCAGTTGTAATGTAGTGTTGCCTTAGTCTTTTGTTTCTCCTTGTAAAGATGTCTTGCACAAAAGCAAAAAGTTGTTTTTTACCCTTTACCTTTTTCCAGAGGTCCTTGAGATCATTTGGTTCCTGTTCAGGTTGTAATTGGGGCAGGTATGCATAACGTGTACCAACTCTCAGGAGCATTGGGAATTCTCAGCAAAACCAAGCAAGTGAAGCTTTGGGTTAAATGGCCCATGTCTTGTGATTAGGTAACTTACATACAATCCTGGCACTTGCCGTGGAGTTTTTGTTTTGGGGGGGGAGGTTTGTTGTTTGTTATTTGGTTTTTAGGAGCATTAGCAACTAAGGCCATTTTGCTCCTGGATATGCGGTGGTCATTCCATGACCTTTCCGCATCCTCCGTATTTGGTGGTGACGGGCTCGAACCCCGGTCTAATCAAGAAGTGTGTGGGGGCAGGGGTATACAGTCCCAATGTTAAAATTGAATCCATGTGTTGTTCTTTCCAGAGTAGCTTCATCCCACCTGTTTTGCCAGTTTGTAGAGGTTTTTGTGAATCTGCCTTCACCTGTGTAGCTAACCTCTAAGTCAAGTGGCAGACTGCCTGTGATCACCTGCAAGGTACAGGAAGAAGTAATAGTAATCGTGGCATGCGATGCAAGAAAGCAAGCATATGAGCTTATGTAGCATCAGCAAAAAAAAAATTTGAATTTATGCCCCCTTAGGTTTGTAATCTGAACAGTTTGAAGAATCTCATCAGAATTCAGCGTGCTGAACCCATTCAAAGATTTATACACCTCAATCGGATCACTTCCCAGGTGCTTAGTCTCCGGCCACTGGAATTTGCAGAACTTAAGCCTCTCTTGGTAAGAGAATCCTTCATCCCTTCATTCTGCTCACCAATCTTGTTGCCCTTCTCTGTGCATGCTCAAACAAATCTACATCCTTCCTAAAATGAGGCCTCCAGACCTGTATGCAGGCACAAACACCTCCTTTTTCCTGCTAGCAGAATTCCTGTATATCATTGACAAAACTCCATGACCTGCTCTTGCAGCCTGTCTGCATTGTTCAGAAAACTTCATATCTGACTGCACAATTACTCCTAGGTCTTTTTCATTTTATACCACCCTAAGTGTAGCACCACATAGTTGGTAAGTTCCGCTGGGGTTACTTCTACCCATATACAGTACTTTGCATTTGTCAATGTTAAACTTCATTTGCCACTTCTCCAAATCTACATACTTCCTAAAATGAGGCCTCCAGACCTGTATGCAGGCACAAACACCTCCTTTTTCCTGCTAGCAGAATTCCTGTATATCATTGACAAAACCCCATGACCTGCTCTTGCAGCCTGTCTGCATTGTTCAGAAAACTTCATATCTGACTGCACAATTACTCCTAGGTCTTTTTCATTTTATACTACCCTAAGTGTAGTACCACACAGTTGGTAAGTTCCTCTGGGGTTACTTCTACCCATATACAGTACTTTGCATTTGTCAATGTTAAACTTCATTTGCCACTTCTCAGCCCATCTTCCCAAATTTCCTAGATCCTGTTGCAGTAGCACACTACCATTACTGTCATTAACAAACCTGCCAATCGTTGTATCATCTGCAAACTTCGATACTAAGATATACCTTCATCGATATCACTGATAAATATACAAAACAACAGTGGACCCAACACCGAACCCTGTGGGACTCCACTAATAACATTAGTCCATGAAGAACAGCACCAATTGATTACCACCCTCTGTCTTCTCCCACTCAACCATCCTTTTATCCATTGTAGCAACTTACCCTTAATACCATTCTGCTCCAATTTGTTCAGTAGTCTTCCATGTGCAATAATGTCAAAAGCATTCCTGAAATCCAAGTATATGATATCAAAATTATTTTTTATATCCAGTTCTTTTGTAACCACATCATAGTACCCAATCAAATTTGTCAGACAAGACTTTTCCTTAACAAACCCATGCTGTGTCTGAATTATTGCTGCAGTCTTGTCTAGATGCAATGCATCTTTAACCAGTGACTCCATGATTTTACCTGGAACAGAAGCTAAACTGACTGGTCTGTAATTACTCCACCCTTCAATCCCCGTTTGTGAGTTGGGGATACATTTACACATCTCCAGTACGTGGGGACCTTCCCTGAGTCCATGGATACTGTCACAATTATGGCTAAAGGTATGCTTAGTTCCTTTGCTGCTGCCTTTAATATAACTGGATAGATCTCATCCACCCCAGGTGCCTGTCTTGGGTTTAAACTTCAACAGTTTCTCCTCACTTTGCTCTGAGTTATTACAAAATAATTAAGCACCTTGCTACAATTTGATAACCTTCTGGCATTTTCAATCCTTAATAACTCCTCATGTATGAATGTATATGCAAAATACTCATTCAGTTTGTTTGCTATCTGAGCAGGATCATCAACAGGTGGACCAATCTTATTCTTCCCCCCTCCTTTTAGAGTTTATATAAGTAAGGAAATCCTTGCTGTTTTGCTTAGCATCTTTTGCCAAAGATTTCTCATAATCTGCCTTCGCCTGTCTAACCTCCTTTGTGAATTGATTATATACTAGCTTATATCTGCCATAGGCTTTTGCGTCGCCTGATAATTTATAAGCATCCCATCCATTTTTCTTCTCTGCCATGAGTCTCATTAGTTCATTTGACAACCATTTAGGCCTAAACCTTGAACAATATTTCTTAATAGGTATGAAACATTTAGTAGCTTCCACGATTAATTCCTTGAATTCTTCCCACTTAGAATTTTCTGTTGGTAACATCATCAGTTGTTCCCACTGAACAGAATTTAAAAACTGCCTGAAACCAGTATAGCACCTTTACGGAAGCAAAACCACTTCCCTTTACCCCTGATGGTAATTATATCTTTAAGTAAATCCCACATCAGTACACTGTGATCACTGCCACCTAGTGGCTCCTTTATCTGCAAATTCTTAATACACGAATGATCACTGCTGATAACTCAATCGAGAGTATTATCCTCTCTGGGTGCCTCTCGAACATGCTGCTGCAGAAAACAATCATCCAGTAAGTGATCCGCCAAAAGTCTTGTTATTGCAACTAGGATAATCATCTGCATGGATTCCAGTTGCTTCTTAATTAAGGTCTTTTCAGCTCTATGGTTCCATACACCTGCTGCATATGTGACCACAGGAAGGAAGATACTCTTATACAATGGGATTAGGGCCTTACTTCAGCCCACTGACTAAGCAAGTGACTCTTCTGATAAGTTCTACAAATTTCAGGACTTTGTCTCTTACTTGTTAGTATGTTGCACAAATGTAAAATTGTTATTCACAGTGATGCCAAAAAACTTCCAATATTTAGTATGAGTCCATTCCTTATATTTGGTGATGTAGTATCACTCAATTTACCCATCATCAATATTACCTTTGTTTTTCTGGGTGAAATTTTAAGTTTGTATCATTGATAAATATACAAAACAACAGTGGACCCAACATTGCCCAATGTTGTAGCTGATTAAGAACCTCGTTTGCCTTTGTTTCGAACTGGTGGCAGGACTCCATCAACAAGAACATCATATGCCAAACTTATAATTTGTGTTAAATCCAATTCCTTTTTCAAAAATACATCCATAACTGTGTTCCAGAAGAGTGGCCAAGCAAAAAGCCCTGGGAGCAGTCCCTCCTGGTTTTTGTCTGAATCTTCTGAGGATGCTTTCTCACCATAAGGTGTTGAAAGCACCCTCAAAGTCAACAGTGATAGTAAGCATGCATTTATTAATGTGTCTCAGTTGTGTTGGTAATTATCTTGATTGCATCCTGAGTATATGTATTAGGCTTATAGCCATATCGGAATTCACACTGTAGTTCTGCTTCTTAATAGTTAGTGGTAACTCTACCAAGAATTAGGTATTCTAATATTTTTGCCATCACTGGCAGCCGGGAAATTGGGCAATAGGCCTTTGCAGCAGAGGGAGGTTCGTCAGGTACCTTTAGCAGGAGTTTAAGGACTGCCTGCTTCCAGGAAAGGGGGAAGCAGCCTGTAGAGAGACATTTGTTATATAGATTGAGCATAATGTCAGGATGTCACTCAATCACCTTCTTAACAATATCCAGCTCAAGGAAATCCTGCCCTAAACATTTCTTCTCCATTCTGCCTGCTGCTGTATGTAGTTCCTCTCTATTGAATGGGTAGTTATTGGACAGTTTGGTCCCAGGTTTGGTGGCTGAACTCATTAGAACAACAACAATGATGATGATGATGCCCACCCAGGGGTAGTTTGTAGCAAACTATTTTATAAATAATGCTCAATAGGTTAGTATTATATTACCTTCAGTAGCTACTAAAGTTTTCCAGATTTCCCCATTGCATTTACTTATCTCATTGGTGTATTTATTTCTTATTTATCTCTATTTATTTTTCAAGGCTTGAACCTCCTGGGCAGAGTGGTTTGTGCGACAGCACTTGAAGGTCTTCGGAAGGTTTTTTTCCCCCTTTAGTAGTGTATTGCATGTTAAAATTATAATGCTGAATTTTTGTTAGCAGTTCTCTTTCAGACTGAATGAAATAGGCCTATGGTCTGAGATTGTCCAGTGTTAATTTACCTTCCAGTCATCTATCGTCATAGATAAGGCTGCAGTTGTAAGGGTGATATGACTATGGTGCTCTCTCCGTGCAAACTGCTGAAGGTGGTCGGCCAGTTTGGTTTATTCATCACTACTAAGTAGTTTGTGATAAATGAATTCCTCAAACAGGGAACCCTAGTTGTTTGCTGTAGGTTCTCTTGTATTACTGTGCAATGTGGAAGATTTGCAATTAGTCTGCTGCAATCATTATGTTGATATTAGACTTATGATTTGTTGAAGTACTGAAGCTTATCTTCCAGATCCTGATTTGGTGGGGGAGGAGAATAAAGAGATAACGTGCCATGTGATCCTGTGATTTTTCACAAGCTGCATCAGGTGTTGTCAGTGATGTTATTTTGCTAACCTGCAGATCAGGATTCCTGATAACTGACTATCCCTGCCCAGGAGGTGTCAGTATCACTTTCAGTTAGCTTGTAGCTGTGTGACTAGCCCTGCACTTTGCCCATCAGAGTGTAGTCCTCCTAAAGACACAGAATACCAATCCCTTTTTACTCTATTATTAATCTATTTCCATCAACCACAATTCTAGACCTTTGTGTGTTCAATTGCACAAACTTGAAATCTGTATTTACTATTGCTTCATTGTGTGGGGCTATAATTAGCCTTCAATGTTCAAATAAATAAAAATTTAGTCCTTGAAGCTTGTCATAAACATTCTTTCAGGTGTGATAAGTTAGGGCTTTCTAGCTAGGAGTGTGCTTGGATGGATTATCAGTTCCATAATCGAGTAACAAGTGGATTAAATTTTGATGAAGTCTGGTTGTTCTGAAACAATGAAACCCTCAATTTGGCTGTTTCTGGACATCATTGTGGTGTGTTACATTATTGTGGTGTGTACGCTCTATCCAAAAATTTCATTACTCATACAACATGATCCCACATCTTTTCTTTACTACTGAATACATGATGAATAGTCAAACTAATGAACAAACTTATCTGCAAAAAGATCTAAACTTCCCAAACACTTCTTCATTCATTTCACAAATATACATTGACTCATTTTCAATCTTAATGATGTCCATTTCCACTTACAGTTTGCCAAACTCAGCTTACTTTTTCTGACAGAAAAAGTAAGTTATCAGTTCCACCACTGTGCATCTCAGTTGTCATAATTATTCACTCTATGATTCCTCTCACTTCAAAAGTGGTACTTGTTCATAGGTCCTCTCTGATATTCCCTGTTAGAGATTTCAGTAATTTGGAATCCGGTCTTTTCTATCTCTCTTAAAATCATTTGCTTTCTAGAATGTCAGACAATTCTAATCACAGAACCAACATTCTTCATCTTTTTTTCTTATGAGCAACCCTTTCAAGTACACAGTTGTGATGAGTGGTCCTCTGTGTCTCTTCTCCAATGGAGCCTTTCTCATGTGGTAATTTTCAGCCTCATGTTGTCTTGCATAACAAGAATGCAAAATAGGATGATCTCTGATGTCTGTGAAGAATGGAAATCTGAGATTTCTATTCCTCCTTTCCTTGGTTGTATTACTGTTTTATATCTTCTGATGATGTCATTGTTTACTCAGATCATATCAGTAGAATTAATCTTTACACCTTAAAATTTACACCTTAAAATCTCATCCCTTATCTAATTCTTGGTTTTTGAATAAGTGTGCTAAGGCTATTCAAAATAAGAATGTTGCATATTACAACTGATTTCCATCCCATCTAAATCTTGTGGTTCATCTTCTACCTACAGTAAATCTCACAACAATTGTAAAGCAGTTATTAAGTAGTCCAAAGTAGATTTTTAACAGGCTAAGAGTATTTCTTGGCAAAGCTATTGTCTGCAACTTTTGCCCATCTGTTCTCCCACCTCTCCTCAGCAAAATATAAAGCTGGCTTACCAAATCCTACTTTTCTTCTAAAACTTGTTTCTTGGTAAACCAGTGCCTACCATTCCCATTACACCCAACTCAATGCCTCCTGTAGTCCTCATCAGATGGCAACAGCAAGCTGGTCGCCATAGTGATTGTGTACGTTATTGGTCTTCACATCTTGGAGTGTTTATACATTATAATGTTTGTTATGGATTATTTAGTTACCATAGATATGACTTCTGATTATTGTTTTATTGAAGATAATTAAATGAATATTTTCAGTTTATTTTGACTACATATGCATGTGATATCATATATGCAAAGAACAATGACATTGTGGCTTTTCCATCAGTTTGTAACCTGCTTGGGTTATAACTCAGGAACTTTACTGAGTGAACAGACAAAAGATATCCCATTGAAACTGTCAAAGTTTGAACTTTTACTCTGCAAATTTTCTAAATTTTTGAACTATAATTTACGGAGTTATGGAATACTTTTGTCACAGAATGCCATACGCATATATGATATGGTATTGTGCATGATATATCTCTTAGAAGTTGTTTATCTATTATTCTGTCAATACCAGCACATAGAGGGACTACAATTACCTCTGTACCAGTTTCATGAGTTTATATTCATTATCTACTTAGTTAGCATGATTGTATTCCCCCCCCCCATGCACAGAGAGTTTTAAGTCAATAGAAAAATGTCAACATTTGTTTCCTTATAACACTTGACTTACTGTGTTTTAGTTACTAAATATGGTATCGTCTGAAAGCTTTGGTCCCCCTCTTTCTAACAAGGGCCCCACTAGTCATCTATTAGGCAACTGCTTCCTCTCAGTTTGACTTTTCATGCTGCGATAAGACCAAATACATAATAACGATCCTCTAATTATCCTGATAGGGCATTTTGAGCCCTTAGAAAGGCCTTTTATCAGTATAAGAAATAAAAATCACCCCCTTCGTGTGTTGGAACTGTTTAACCACCAACTGGGCATTCTCATTGAGAACTGACGATCTAAACTGCTGAATTCAGCTACTCTAAACTGGGAATTGACAACAAGAACCAATAAAACAGCAACTGTCTAAGAGAGAGAGAGATCTGTTACCTTGACTAAACCAAGAAAGATCAATCAGTGGAAGATCAGAGGAACATTTCCACTGTTCCTAATGAAATCCCATGTGCCAGTCCCCTTGACCAGGTTTTTGCCATAAGATAGAATTCAAAGCATTCATGGGGCAATATAGCAACCAAATAACCTGCACTTCGAGACCCAGTTAATCAAATGTTTGTCAAAGCTGGAAAGCATATTAATGGATCTCCACATAGAAAACCAAAAATAAAAGACATAGGTACTGGAGGAGGCCAAGAAGCACCAAGCCCAATGCAATATAGCCTTAAACAAAATGAAATTTAGTAACCTCTTTATTCAGAGATGCTAAGGACAACTGAACAAGGTCCCACAAATAATAACAACAATGGAAACACGCAAAGAGAGAGAGAGAGAGAAAATATCCAGAAACCTGAACAACACCAAAATATAATCATACTCAGACCTACAGATGAAAGTAATCTGACCTGCAGTGAAGCAGTAAAAGATTTATTAACAAGTAATCTGAAGGATAGACTCAGAACTGTGAAGATAAAGGCTTTTAGGGAAATCAGGAATAATGGATTAGTTATAGAGAAATGATAGACAGCTGATGGCAAGCAAAAACATATCCCTGAGTGTAGTACCACACAGTTAGTACATTACTGGGGTTATCTGGGCATATCGATAGTAATAACTATCGATATGCAGTACTTTGCATTTGTCAGTGTTAAATTTCAGTTGCCATTTCTCAGCCCATCTGCCTAATTTTTCTAGATCCTGTTGCAGCAGCATACTATCATTACTGTCATTAACCAACCTGGCAACCTTTGTATCATCTGCAAACTTGGACATTTAGCTTGATATACCTTCATCAGTATCGGTAATAAATATAGAAAACAACAATAGGCCCAGCACTGAACCGAGAGAACTCCACTAATAATTTAGTTCACGGATGGCAGTGTCCATTGATAACCAATTCCTGTCTTTTACCACTCAACCATTCTTTTATCGATAGCAATAACTTGCCCTTATTGCTACACTGCTCCAATTTGTCTTCCACGTGTAACAGTATCAAAGGCTTTAATGAAATCCAAGTACAAGTAGGACTCGGTTTACACCGCATCAATTTATGCTCGCTTCACTTTTGCACCTCTCATAGATCACAATTGGAGGAGGTGATCAGTCATGGCTCTGCCCAACTCCCCAGACACAGATGGTCCCAACATTGTAATAAAATTATAATACTAAATGATAAACTACTGTCTAAAATTTAAATAATTAAACAAAAAAAGGAATATAAAATGCGATGAGAAAAGCAAATTACATTAACCACAGACTAAGAACTGCAAGTGAACTGGCACATATGCACTAGTGTCTAGAGTACAGTATGCTGAGAGGTCAAGTCTGATTGGTCCTATTCCCTCCTACTCCCCAGTCCCTTTAACAAGGGGGTCCGAAAAATTTACCGCATAAACAATTTACCACTGCGTCAGTTTATCGCATTTTACCGTCTAGAAGCAATGAGATGTGTTTGGTCAAATCATAAAAAGTTTTTTTATTTAAGTTTCTGCCTTAAGCTATGATTAGCATATTTTTGGAATTCTATGAACTGTGAGGGAATAGTAGGGAAATAAAAAAAAAACACATGTATGGAAATATGCAATTTAATAGGTAGATTATATATTTTAATAGTTACATGTATCACAAAAATAGTAAAAAATCCATTATTTGAACAATATAACAATTGGTTAATTTTAAACTAAACTAATTATAACATTAGGTATGTCACAGTACACTGCAAAAATTCAAAATGAATGTTTATGCAATCTTCAGAATCAGTCACGTTGGGATAATTAATTGCTAAGAAACTGTAATATTTACAACACAGTATGTAAATTATTAATAAGAAATATTATGCGCTATACCTCTTAGATAATCAACGGTATCACCCTGTTCATCTTATGCACTAATAAGCCTTTTAATTCATTCATCACAATCGCGATAGTTCTTTTTTTCGTTGCCCGGATCACTTCCACTTAAATATTGTTCAATGCGCATTTCGTTAATACTTTGTTCTTTTTTAATGCAATCGATAAATTTCAAATGTTGGAATCTGCTGTAGTAACTCGAGCAGCACATTTGGTTTTTCGGTAATTTTGACAGTTCCAATGAATTTTTGTTTCATTTTGCCTGTCTTTATAAAACAAATGTCCTGTAGGGTGGCGTATTTGTACTTATACGTCTTAGCTGGCTGGCTCACCAATTGTAGACGTCATTTATGCCTGTGTGTAAGTGCTGGCACTATATAAATCCTATGTTAATTTTCTGGTAACTCTTGTTATCCTTTTTGGGCCTTTGACTGCTTCAACAAGATTCCAGATTTACTTATATTTTTAGCTAGAAATTGAGTGAGGCAATTGACAATATACAATGCAAAATTTATCATGTTTAGTTATAGAAACTGACTTAAATACATACAAAATTGATCAAAACTTTTGCATATTACAGTTGTTCCCCACCGGGATAGACAATTACAATAAGTCCATTCTGTACATCTCATTACTAAACTGAAATATAGTTCCTCTACAACATCCAACTTATTTATCCTGCTACCTCTTAGGCTAGACAAATCTATCACAGTTAGGATTTCCGAATGCCTTTTTTCCCCTTTTTGGATTATTTCTGTGACTAGAAATAATAAAATGAAACAGTACAATAACTTTCACTTCTCTGAGTTTTTGGATCAGCTCCTTGACCTTCCGGCACTTTCTTTAACGGTTTCCACATCAGATTCCTTGCTTTTATTTCCGAAATTCTCCTCAACCAAACTCACTTTAAAGTGGTCTATTCTTATTAACTGTCCACTTACTTTAATTTTATTTACACTTGCAACTACTAGTTGCATATCCATAACTAATTACAATTCCCAAACACGACTTCTCTCGGCTGCTTCCAAACTTTCTAACTCCGAAGTTACTCCTAAATACGGTCGATCTGCCAACCAGCATGGCAGATTATGGTCTATTTCCCTCAGCATGAGTTGTTGAGGAGGCTTCCGTCCTGCAGTGGGTTGATAATGGCTGCAGCTCACCTTACCTTTAAAACAGGTACAGAAGGTTTACATCTCCCTACTAAACCAAAATTATGCTTACTTTCTCACAGTGGAACTGTAGAGGCTATCTTAGTAATTTGGCTGACATCCGAGATCTCCTTTCTCAATATGATTCTGTTGCCTTTCTGTCTACAGGAAACCAATCTAACACCAAATATATATATTTTCCCTTCGGAAGTACATAATACATTGGCAAGATCACGTTGCATACAATCTGAACAATGGAGGAGTAGCACTGATCATCAGTTCCCAGATACCTTCAAAACCACTCCCAATAAAAACAAACCTTGAGGCAGTTGCTGCACGAATCAATGTTAACTTTTATTTAACCATAGTCTCAATATACTTGCCACCTAATAAAAATATAAGCTATGCCGAATTAGAAGAATTACTGTTACAGCTTCCCAAAACCTACTGTATCCTAGGACAGTGTTTCTCAAAGGGTGTGCCGCAAAATTTTCCAAGTGTGCCGCGAAATCTTAAAAAACAACTAGCATCGTTTTTATTTTAACATCATTGTCCGAATATACGCACAATACCATTAATAAGCATAAAGTACACGAAGGATCTTTTTATGATGAATTGAAATTGCATTCAGGCACCAACACTATTTGAATAAAGACCAATTATCTGTCGCCCACAGACCACGTGAATCGGACCGACGGGATAATGTATAAGTGCGCAGCGCCCCTGAATTACCTCAGAAAGTCAAAATACGGGATCCCGTCTCTAGTCCCTCTAGTTCTCTGGGAGTTGTACGCGTAGGCATGCGGCGTATTACGTGTTTATATATATCGTGTTTTTAATATTGTCATATTAAACTGTATTTGTGTTGTAAAGTAAATAATTTAGGGTTAGGCGATTTCTTAAGGTAATTTAAATGTATATAAAAATTTAAAATTCTACAAAACCGTTTTTCGTTTATTAGAAAAAACTGAAAATGGATATACGAAAATTTTTAAATAAAAACAAAACTATTGATGTCGGCAACAGTAGTTCTGCAGCAGATACAAATATATCCATTGAAAATAGTGATAATATGAACAATACCAGCGAAATTGAATCTCAGCCAAAAAGATCGAAAATTAGTACAAGAAAATATAATGAAGATTACTTAAATTTTGGTTTTACGTGGACAGGGGACATAAATTTCCCATTACCTTTATGTGTTGTATGTGGACATAAAAAAGCAAACAGTGCAATGGTTCCTAGAAAGCTAAAACGCCATATGGAAAAAGTTCATCAAAATTTGATGTCTAAAGACAAAAAGTATTTTGAATGATTAATGACAAATAGTGCCAAACAAATACAAAAATTGGAAAACACAATAAAAGTGTCTGACAAAGCACAAATTGCCTCCTCTGAAGTAGCGCAACTTATTGCACAAAAAGGGAAACCTCATTCGATTGGAGAAACGTTGACCGGTCCTGCTTGTCGTATAATGGTGAAATGTATGTTCGGCAAAGATTGAGAAGCTGAAATAAATAAAATTCCTCTGTCCAACGATACTATAAGTCGAAGAATAATCGATATGTCGGAAAATATAGTAGGAAATGTTCAACAAAAACTTGATGGTCAAATTTTTGCTCTGCAAATAGATGAGTCCACAGATATCAGAGGGAAAACACAATTAATGGGATTTGTTAGATTCATTAACGGAGATTTAATTATGAACCAATTTTTATTTTGTCAAGAATTGCCAGGAAGAATGACAGGAAGGGAAATATTTAATTGTGTAGATAACTTTTTCGAGAAGACAAAGTTATCATGGAATTTTTGTACAGACATTTGTACAGATGGTGCTGCATCAATGATCGGACCTGAAAAAGGTTTTTTGGCATTTGCAAAACAAAAAAATTCAAATCTTATTTCTACACATTGCATTATTCATCGAGAAGCTTCAGTAGGCAAAACTCTCCCGACAGAATTAAGCATTGTACTAGATGACGTAATAAAAATTGTTAACTATATTAAAAGCAGACCTTTAAAATCACGAATTTTCAAAGAATTATGCGACAGCATGGAATCTAACTACAATTAATTGTTTATTACTACATAATGATATTCATTGGCTTTCTAGAGGAAAAGTTTTAGCCCGTGTATTTGAATTGCGAGTGAAAACAATTTGGATTTGGTTCAAAAGGCAACGAAAACATATTTTCCATCTATTAAATCGGAAAAATATGACTGGATTCGAAATCCTTTTATTAATGATACATCAAACTGGAATCTTTGTCTTGAAGAAGAGGAAGAACTGATTTCCCTTTCATCTGATCGAACATTAAAAATCAAACATTCGGAATTTCAGTCAGAGATGAATATCCAAAGTTATCTAAAAGAGCAATAAATATTTTACTCCAATTTTCTACGTCGTATTTATGTGAGTTAGGATTTTCAACTCTCACTAACATGAAAAATAAAAAATGATCAAGATTGGAAAATGTCGAAGATGACCTGCGAGTTGCTCTGTCTGAAATAAGACCTGATATAGCAGAAATAACAAAACATCGTCAATCACATATTTCACATTGACTATAATTTTTTAAATAAAAATTCATTTGATCTCATCTCTATCAAATATTTGAATAATTTAAAGCTTTGCTGAAGGCATACATATTTTCTTTTTGTAATTATTTATTTAATTATTTTTATATTTTATTTTGGTTGTAAGAATTGTTTGCATAACACAGATATAATATAAGTATAAATAAAAAAAATTGTTAATATTATTTTTCGTTCTATTTATTTAAATTAGAAATTTCTTCTTCTATGACTACGTAGGTGTGCTGCGTAATTTTTCTTCTTTGGAAAATGTGCCACAAGAGTAAAAAGATTGAGAAACACTGTCCTAGGAGACCTCAACAGTCACCATGAGGAAACCATAACCTGGACAAGCATGGACAAACTATTGAAAAATTACTTAATCAACACAATCCGATAACTTTCAATAATGGGATGCACACTTATATGCAGCTTCCTACAACTTCCTTCCACACCCAGCTATTGATGTCTCTTTATGCTCAGCAACCATATACCCTCTGTTTGGATGGACTATTCACAGCAGCCCACTGGGCAGTGATCATTGCCCTGTGATATGCCACATTGATACACGCATTCCTCACCTTTCTTACCAAATTTCCAAATGGAACTTCTCCAAAGCTGAATGGGATGTATATAAGCACTAGAAGAAAAACAGGTCCAACAAACACCCATAAACTTGGCAGTAGAATATATATCTAACCAAATACTGAAGGCAGTGGACTTGACAGTAGAATATATATCTAACCAAATACTGATAGCAGTGGACTTGGCAGTAGAATATATATCTAACCAAATACTGAAAGCAGTGGACAAAGCAATTCCAAAACAATCCACTAAAATATCCGCCTGCTCTAAAGTGTGGTGGAATGATGAATGTAGTGCTGCTAAAAAAGAGAAGAACAGAGTATGGAACATCTTCAGAAAGTTCCCAGCAACAGAAAACCTCATCTGCTTTAAACAGGCAAGGGCAAAGGCAAAACAAGTTAGGCAGACCAACCAAAGGGAAGCATGGAGCCGTTTCGCTTCCACAATTACAAAAACGACAAAAACCCAAACAATTTTGGCCAAAATACGGCATGTATATGCAAAACACCCAAGCAGCAACTGTCCTATACTCACTGTTGTTGTTGTTATTTGGTTTTTAGGAGCATTAGCAACTAAGATCATATTGCTCCGGGGATATGCGGTGGTCATTCTCTGACCTTTCCGCATCCTCCCTACTTGGTGGTCATGGGCTCGAACCCCGGTCTAATCAAGAAGCATGTGCTACGCACTGCTGCTCCTGTCCACCTGGCTACAGAGGCACCTACTCACTGTCAATGGCTCTGATATTATAAAACCAGAGGAGATTGCAAACACTCTAGGTAGATTGTTCATGGAAATCTCAGCTGTGACATCATGCCTGTCACATTTCCAGGCACAGAAAGCACAAGCTAAAAAAACACTCAATCAATTTTGAATCAACATCCAGTGCTGCGTACAATCTAGCCTTCACTAAGCTCATTGTAGCAGGGCCATTTACATTACATCATGATAGAAAAATTTACTCAACTGGCCCCTCAAGACACTGTTACTGCTTTACAACAGAATATTCAAAGAAAACACTTTCCCCGACAAATGGCAACATGCTTATGTTTTGGCATTACCAAAACCAGGAAAATATCCTACAAATCTGCAGCATTATCGACCTTTTACACTCACCAGCCAGGTGTGTGTGTGTGTGTGTGTGTGTGTGTGTGTGTGTGTGTGTGTGTGTGCAAGGTCATGGGGAAATATTATCAATACCAAGCTATCTTGGTTTCTAGCTTAAAATGACCTTATGAATCCAGTGTAGTGTGGCTTCTGTGAAGGTAGATCCACTCTTGACCTTTTGATTAAGACAGAAATAAACATCCGTGTGACGCCTTTGTATGGAAAGAACATCTTGCAATGGTCTTCTTTGACATTGAAAAATCCTTTGACCCTGCTTGGAGATATGGTATAATGCGAAATCTATACAACTGGGATTATGCGGATACCTACCACAGTTTATCAGAAATTTCCTACACCACCGCACATTTAAAGTTTGACTTCACAACCACTTATCTTCAAAGTTCATACAGGAAAAAGGGGTCCCACAAAGATCAGTGCTAAGGCCCTTTTTAATATAAAAATGAATTCAATAACACAGGACCTGCCACAAACCATATCCACTACCCTGTATGCCGATGACTTCAGTATTGCCTGCCATTCACCTAATATGTGAATGGTAGAAAGACAGTTGCAATGTGCCATCAACAAAATAGCTAAATAAGCCAAAAAGAATGGTTTTCTCCTCTCACCCCAAAAGACTATCGGGATACACTTCTGCAGGAAGCGTAACCTACATCCACACCCAGAACTTCTACTAGAAAATCAAATCATACCAGTGGTCCCTAGTGTCCATTTTCATGGTGTGATATTTGACCAAAAACTCACCTTCCTGGAAGATATAAAAACACTCAGGATTACGTGTCTTAAAAAGCTAAACATCTTAAGAGTTCTATCAGGCACAACATGGGGAGCTGACTGTTACACACTACTACAGTACTATTACTATACATTAATATGGTCACTTCTAGAGTATGGTTCTGTTGTTTATAGCTGTGCTAGACCAAGCTATTTATGTTGGCATCCTGTACACCAGGGGTGGGCAACTTTTTTCGTCAGCGGGCCGAATGAAATTTTCGTGTCATGATGCGGGCCAGAATAGATTGAACGATTTAATAAAAAAAATCAGAACCTAAAATATGTTATATTACTTGAATTACCAAATTATTAATGTATTTTTAAAAAAAAAATCTGAATGTCCAATTATCATTGAAAATGCGGCATTCGGCATCAATTTTTCTTTTTTTTTTAATTGGCTCATTTTATGGGCTATAAATTATATTAAATTAAAAATTGTAATAATTAGAAAAGGCATAAAACATAAAATATCTCGCACCAATATTATTTTTTTCAATAAGAAGTCAAACCCAAAGGAACTTCGTTCGATCGATGCTACAATAATAATTAGGAAATAACTCTTGGACGCTGCGTGGAATCACTTGGTTACTGTTGCACTGGCCGCGATTCCTGATTGAACCGAATTAAGCCGAACGTTTACGGCGAGTGTAGTCAGGTATGGATTTTCTATATTTATGCATTTACCGAGGGGGCCGGATTCAACATCGTTGCGGGCCGTCTGTTGCCCACCCCTGCTGTACACCATAGTGCTCTTTGTCTTTCACTGGCAGTGTACCATACATCACCGGTCCAGAGCCTATATGCTGAAGCACATGAAACCTCCCTGCAGCTATGCAGACAAATGCATAGTCTGCATTTGTTACCCTATGCAGCAAAACTCAAAGGGCATCCAAACCATCCCACTTGGCGGACTTTTCTCTCCTAAATGGAGTCACAAGCAGTTGCTCTTGACATCTCAAAGGCTTTCAATTGCATTTAGCATAAGGTCTTCTAAACAAGCTTCCATCTTATGGTTTGGCAACTGTGTTTTGTAATTGGTTATCCAGATTTCTCTCTGACCGCTCACTGAAGGTGATGGTAGATGGATCTCTGTCTTCTAACTTCTCCACTAATGCTGGTTCAGTACTTTCCCCTACTCTTTTCCTCTTGTATATTAATGACCTTCTTCCATTGACTGGAAATCCTATCCATTGTTTTGCCGATGATGGCACATTGCATTCCACTTTCCATTTTGAGAAACCTTGCCTTACTCAATCAGCTTCAACCTCTTGAATATCCACTACCAATTCCTTAAATGCCGATCTTCAGGTAATTCTCCAGTGGGGCAAAAACAACTTAGTCGATTTCAATCCTTCTAAAACTCACAGTCTTGTCTTATATCTCGCAAAAAGGATTCTTCTGCTCCTCTGCTTATCTTTGGTGACACTCCAATTTCTAGGCAAAATGATTTATCTCTTTTGGGGATTACCCTGACTTCTAATCTCTCTTGGCACAAGCATATTACAAATATTGTTTCCTCTGCATCTAAAAAACTTGGTTTTCTCTTTCACTGTCAGCGTTACCTTTCTTCCAAACAGCTATTCACTCTGTACAAATTGCAAATCCGCCCTACCATGGAATATTGTTCCCACATCTGTGGCAGTGTCCCCAAAACCTCTAACAGGATCTCCCAACTCTCTGTCTCATAGATGTACTATCTACAAATACTTCCATGGGCACTGTTTTTCTGAATTGGCTTCTATAATTCCTGCTCTCTCTTCCAAAGCAGTCCAAACATGTGCTGCAACCAGTCGACATCCTTTTACTGTCCAACTTCACACTCACAGAACCAACTTTTCATCTTCCTCGTTTATTCATTCAACTGCTGTTTTCTGGAACAACCTTCCTTCATACGTATTTCCTGAAAATTACAGTCTATAGAAGTTCAAGTCTAATGTCAACAAATATCTTCTTTCATCTTCTCCAACCTCCAACCCATGCACAGGACTAAGTACTATAGGTTCTAATACCTCTCATTTTTGGGCTTTTCAGTAAAAAAAAAAAAAAAAAAAAGGGAAAACCCATACAGAGCCTATCCATCAATAAATCCGCCAACTGGGATACGTCTTTGTTCACTGCAGGCCGACTGGCAAATTGACCTTATTAAGATACAGCCCACTGCCTCTCATACAGTCCTATCTTGGACGTACTATATACTACTGTGCAACATTTCATTGACAGCCTTGGGAAAACTCATCTTATCCCAATAGAACATACTCCAAATACACACTGCACTGAGAATCCTGCATGGCCAGTACACACCAATCCACACAGATGGGTCTAAAACTGACAACCATGTTGGTGCAGCAGCAGTATTTCCCAACATAACTATATCCAAGAAATTCCTACTGAATGTAGCAGCTACACTGCAGAACTCTGTGCTATCCACATAGCCTTAAATTATGCACTCTCAACAACCATATCGCACAGTGTTATATATACAGACTTCATTAGTGCTATCCAAACTATACAACAGAATCCGAAGAATGATAAACCCTTACTTGGACAGATCTGGAATACTCTAAGTTAAACCAGAAGAAATAACAAGTTCTTTTATGTTGGATCCCTGGTCATGCTGAAATTTCTGGAAATGAGCAGGCCGACCTAGCTGCTTAAAACTGCTACCAATCCTACAGCCCAAGCCTTTACTACACCTGCATCTGACTACAAGTACATTAAAAAGAAACAATGTCTTGAACAATGGCAATGCATCAGGCCGATAACAAATTACTCGCGATTAAAAAAGATTTCAAACCATGCAAGTCCAGTATTCGTGAGAACCAATACAAAGAAGTTGTATTAACCCGATTGCAGATAGGCCACACATCTCTAATAACTTATGGCCACTGAACCACTGTGTTGCATAAACTGCAACACCCAACTTACGATCTGGTATACATTCATTGATAGCCTGATTTACAACAGTGAGCGAAAAACTCTCTTTGCCTCATTTTCAGCAACGAATATGCTGAGTATTGCCCATCTTCTAGCAGATACATCACATGTGGACAAAATCTTTACTTTCCTTAAAGAGATAAAACTCTGTAACACAATCTAAACTTCAACAGCCACCCAAATTGGGGGGGGGGACACAGAGCATTGAACTTTACCATAGGTACAATATGGTCATGTTGCTCTTGCACCTAAAGCCCACACACGCACAAACAAACAAACAAACAAACAAACCTGGTTTGTGCAAAAAATCTTCCTATTTTTTCCCGTTTTGGTCCAAAAATTACCTGCTTGCCTCATGATCTTCAGATTTTTGAAAGTCAAAAGTTGGCAGCTATGCTATTGAACCTGTAATAACCAACAGAAAATCACACTCTATTGAGATTGGACAAATATTTCAGTACGGCTGAGCATACTTTTAATGGCATGGGATTTTTGTGAACAGAGTTAGGGTTCCTTGATCACTATATTTTCTCTTCCCACCTCCCTGCTTTGTTACCATTTTATAATTTTTGTTAATTAATGAGTTTTTATAAAGACTGATGCACATTGCTTACATTCGTTACACAATGAGAAAATGATTTATTAATGGCATTCAAAATTAATCTATTATATTAGCTTCTTTGGACTCAGGGGAGGTCCCCATGGATTGAAATGTGCAAATGTGCCCCCAGTTCACAACAAAGGGTCAAAGGGTGACACAAGTAATTACAGACCTGTTAGTTTAGCTTCTGTTCCAGAGAAAATAATGGGGTCACTGATTAAAGAAGCATTGCAGGATCATCTAGACAAGACTGCAGTTATAGTTCAGACACAGCATGGGTTTGTTAAGGGGAAGTCTTGTCTGACAAATTTGATTGGATGCTATGGCGCATTCACAAAGGAACTGGATACAAAAAATAATTGTGATAGCTTATACTTGGATTTTAGAAAAGCTTTTGATACTGTTGCACATGGAAGACTGCTGTACAAATTGGAGTAGTATGCTATTAAGAGAAAATTACTGTTATGGATAAAGGGATGGTTGAGTGGGAGAAGATAGAGAGTGGTAATCAATGGACACTGCTCTTTGTGGACTAATGTTATTAGTGGAGACCCCCATGGGGTCTGGGTTGGGCCCATTGTTGTGTTCTGTATTTATCAATGATATTGATGAAGATGTATTAGGGTTAATGTCCAATTTTGCAGATGATACAAAGGTTGGCAGGGTTGCTAATGACAGTAATGACAGTACACTACTGCAACAGTATCTAGAAAAGTTGTCCAGATGGGCTGAGAGGTGGCAACTGAAATTTAACATTGACAAATGCAAAGTACTGCATAATGTAGCAATAACCCCATAGAAATGTACCAACTGGGTGGTGGAGAATGAAAAGTACCTGGCGCTAATTGTGCAGTCAGATATGAAGTTTTCTGAGCAGTACGGACAGGCTGCAAGAGTAGCTGATGGTATCTTATCAATGATTATATTCTGGAATTTTGCTAGCAGGGATAAGGAGTTGATTATCCCTTTGTATAAGGAAATGGTCAGGCCACACCTTGAGTATTAGCATTAGTAGAGGCATTTGATGCAAGAAAGCAAGCTTATGCAGCATCAGCCAAAAAAAAAAAAAAAAACCCACTTCCACTTCACCCCTCTGTTCGTTCAAAATACCTGTCCAGCTGAGCCTTAAACTTATTTAGGCTATCAACCTCCACCACAAGGGATGGAAGTCTGTTCCACCAACCAACCACCCGCTGGCTAAAGGCAAATTTCCGCACGTCTATCCTACATCTGTCTTTCCTCAGTTTGAATTTATGCCCTCTCAGGTGATTTTTCTGAGCTAGAGGAAGAATCCCATCAGCATTGAGCATGCTTAAACCATTCAAGGCTTTATACACCTCTATCAGATCACCTCGCTGGTGCCTAGTCTCCAGACCTGTAATTTGCAAAACTTAAGCCTTTCTTCGTAAGAGCACCCCTTTGTTCCATTCACTAATCTTGTTGCCCTTCTCTGTACTCGTTCCAGCAGCTCTACATCCTTCTTGAAATGAGCATTGCCTTATACAATGGAATAATCACCTCCTTATCCCTGCTGGAAAAATTCCTGTATATCATTGACAATACTCCATGAGCTACTCTTGTAGCCCGTGTGCACTGCTCACAGAACTTCATATCTGCCTGCACAACCACCCCCAAGTCCCTTTCATTCTCTACCACTGTCAGTGTAGTACCACAGAGTTGATACGTTGCTCTGGGGTTGCTGTTTCCCATGTGTAGTACTTTAGATTTGTCAATGTTAAACTTCATTTGCCACCTCTCAGCCCATCTGCTCAACCTTTCCAGATCCTGTTGAAGCAGCATAGTGTCAGTAGTGTCCTTGACAACCCTGCCAACCTTTGTATCATCTGCAAACTTGGACATTAAGCTTGATATACCATCATCAATATCATTTATAAATACAGAAAACAATAATGGACCCAACACTGAGCCCTGAGGGACTCCACTAATAACATTAGTCCACGGTGAGCAGTGTCCATTGATTACCACTCTCTGTCTTCTCCCCCTCAACCACCCCTTTATCCATAGCAGCAATTTGCCTCCAGTGTCACACTGCTCCAATTTGTGTAGCAGTCTTCCATGTGCAACAGTATCAAAAGCCTTTCTAAGATCCAAGTATATAATATCAAAGTTATTCCCTGCATCCAGTTCTTTTGTGACTGCATCATAGTATCCAATCAAGTTGGTCAGGCAAGACTTCCCCTTAACAAAACCATGCTGTGTCTGATCTATAACTGAAGTCTTGTCTAAATGATCCTGCAGTGCTTTTTTAACCAGTGCCTCCATTAATTTTCCTGGAACAGAAGTTAAGCTCACAAGTCTATAATTACTTGTGTCAGCCTTTGATCCTCCTTTGTGAATTGGGGTCACATTTGCACATTTCCAGTCTATGGGTACCTCCCCTGAGTCCAAGGAAGCTCTCATAATTATGGTTAAGGGTTTGCTTACTTCCTTTGCTGCCTCCTTTAATATAACTGGATAGATCCCATCCACCCCGGGTGCCTTTCTTGTGTTTATCTTCAACAGTTTCTCCTCCACTTTACTCCCAGTTATTTCAAGATTCTGTAGCTTACTGCTAGAGTTGAATACACCTCTGGCATTCCCCTTGCTGAATAACTCCTCATGTGTGAATGTCGATGCAAAATATTCATTTAGTTTGTTAGCTACCTGAGCAGGATCATCAACAGTTGACCCATCAATATCAAGTGGACCAATCTGATTCATCCCCTTCCTTCTAGAGTTTACATAAGTGAAGAACTCTTGCTGTTTTTCTTTGCATCCCTTGCCAAGGATTTCTCGTAATCTGCCTTTGCCTGCCTAACCTCCTTTGTAACTTGGTTGCATATCAACTTGTATCTATCATAGGCTTCTGTGTCATGTGTTAATTTGTAAGTATCCCATGCTTTCTTCTTTGCCATATGCCTCATTAGTTCATCTGACATCCATTTTGGCCTAAACCTTGAACAATATTTCTTAGTTGGTATGTAAAGCCTAGTAGCTTCCAAGATAAGTTCTTTGAATGCTTCCCATTTTGAATTTGCTGTTGGTAACATCATCAGTTGGTCCCACTGTATAGAATTTAAATACTGTCTCAGTTCATCGTAGTCGCCTTTACAGAAGCAATAACCCTTCCCTTTACCCCTAATGGTAGTTACCTCTTTGAGTAAATCCCATTTCAGCACACTGTGATCACTGCCACCTAGTGGTTCATTTATCTGCAGATTCTTAATGCATGAAGAATCACTGCTGGTAATCAAATCAAGAGTATTACTCCCTCTAGTTGCCTCCCGAACATGCTGATGTAGAAAACAATCATCCAATAAATCCACAAAAGCCCTGCTAGTGCTTGAGTAACCAGCCCCCAAATTCCAGTCAATATCTGGGAAATTAAAATCTCCCATTATAAGAGTAATAGAGTAATACATACAGGTCTAGATGCCTCATTTTAGGAAGGATGTAGATCTGCTGGGATGTGTACAGAGAAGGCCAACAAGATTGGTGAGTGGAACAAAAGCTTGCTGTTTCCAACAAAGGCTTAAGTTCTGCAAATTGCAGCATCTGGAGACTAGGCATCTGCAAGGTGATCTAATTGAGGCATATGAGGCTTTGAATGGTTTGAGCAAGCTCAGTGCTGATGGGATTCTTCCTCTTGTTCAGATTACTCACATGAGGGGACATCAATTCAAATCGAGGAAAGACAATTATAGAATAGATGTTTGGAAATTTCCCTTTAGCCAGTGGTTGATTGTTGGAATAAATTACCATCTGTTGTATTAATAGGGCCCACTCATACAGCAATTAAGGCCCAGACCCCCGCCAAAAAGTGGAACATAACCTTTTTTCACTTGTGAATGCATATAAAAGCTGCCTAATAACATGTTTGAACTGTCATATATTAATTGAGCAACAGAGCTAGGACTCAAAACGATACAAAAACGATAAATGACCACTCATACAGCGATTAAGGTCCAGACCCCCGCCAAAAAGTGGAACATAACTTTTTTTCACTTGTGAATGCATATAAAAGCCGCCTAATAACATGTTTAAACTGTCATATATTAAGTGAGCAACAGAGCTAGGACTCAAAAACGATACGAAAATCAAATGAATATACAGTACACACATTGCTTACATTAATATTTTCGCCCTTAGCTTATAGTGATTGACGAATGTAAATTTGAAAAAAAAAACTAATGTATTTATCGTAGGAAGGATGAAGGAATGATGAAGGATGATGAAGGAGTCAACACATTTTCATCATCTGACTCATTAACGAATCTTATTTGTTTTGACAATGGAAACTTGGTTGAAGCTCTTGCTGGGATTTGTGTTGATGTTGAAGATTGTTCAGGGCTAGCTGTTGCTGTCGAAGGTTGTGATGGTACTTTCATAAAATAGGAAAACTTTGCCTCATGAATTTCCATCTCCTGTTCCTTAGAATTTCTTTATAGCATGCAATATCGTCTAGAAGTCTTGCATTCACTTTAGAACTTCTTTCGAAATTTGGATCAATTCTCTCAAAAGCTGCCATCCCCATTTCTGTACAGTTGATAGCCATTTCCAATTCCTCAGTGGTCATTTCTCTGGGGATAGCAGGAATATCATCAGGATGGGACTCCTTTTTGCAAAACATCCTTCTTTTCTCTTCAATCAGAAGAAGATCTTTGTCTGTTATGGTCTCATCATCAGAGACAAGCAATTCTGCCACATCCTCAGGCTCGACTTCCAATTATAATTCCCTTGCCATTTCCACAACATTTGGCGCCTCCGTAGCCAGGTGGACAGGAGCAGCAGTGCGTAGCACATGCTTCTTGATTAGACTGGGCTTCGAGCCCGTGACCACCAAATACGGAGGATGCGTAAAGGTCACGGAATGACCACCGCATATCCCCGGAGCAATATGGCCTTAGTTGCTAATGCTCCAAATAACAAACAAACACCACAACATTTGTAGTGACTTCCTTCACTGAATTCTCAAAGCCTTCAAAATCGTCCATAATGTGGGAATTAGCTTCTTCCAAGCACCTTTCAATGTTGTTTCTTTAACTTCCTCCCATGCATCTCTAATAGTTTTTATACCATCCAAAATTGTGAAGCCTTTCCAAAAACGCTTTTAATTTATTTTGTTTATGCCCAACTACTGTATCACTGTAGTGTGATACAGTTTAAATGTACGGGTATTTATAGCCGTAGCAAAAGTTCTTCTTAAGTAATATGATTTAAATGATGCAATTACACCTTAGGCCATAGGTTGCAGCAATGAAGTTGTATTTGCAGGTAGAAAAATAACATTTATCTCCTTGTACAAACCAATTAGAGCTCTAGGATGGCCAGGGGCATTGTATGCAAGAAGTAAAATCTTAAAAGGAATTTTCTTTTCCTTGCAGTAAGTCGCAACTGTAGGCTTAAAATAGTCCATGAACCAATTTAAGAAAATATCTCCGGTCATCCAAGCTTTTGAATTAGATTTATAATAAACAGGGATGCTAGCTTTTGAATTAGATTAATAATAAACAGGGATGCTAGCTTTTGCATAGTTCTTTAGGGCCACAGCATTTTCTCAGTGATAAATCCTCATAGGTTTTAACTTGCAATCACCAGCTGCATTAGCCCCTAACAAGAGAGTTAGCCCATCTTTTGCAACTTTGAAGCCAGGCATTGACTTCTCCTCATTAGAAATAAAAGTCCTAGATGGCATCTTCTTCCAATATAGGGTCATTTTGTCCATTGAAAATCTGCTGCTTAGTATATCCACCATCTTCAATGATCTTAGAAAGCTCACATGCATAACTTTCTGCAGCTACTGTATCAGCACTAGCTGCTTCACCTTGCACTTTGACGTTGTGGAGATGGCTTCTTTCCTTTAAACCAGCCTCTGCTAGCTTCGAATTTATCCTCAGCAGCTTCCTCACCTCTCTCAGCCTTCATAGCAATGAAGAGATTTAGGGCCCTGTCCTGGATGATGGCTCGGCTTAAAGGCACATTTTAACTGGTTTTTCAATCCATATCAGTAAAAGTTTTTCCATGTCAGCAATCAGGCTATCACATTTTCTTATAACTTTAGTATTCATTGGTGTAGCACTTCTAATTTCCTTCAACACTTTTTCCTTAGCGTTCACAATTGTACTAATTGTTTTGCGAGCCAAACCTAGCTTACGATCTTTCTCAGCCATAGACATACCGTGCTCACTTACTTTAATCATTTCTAACTTGGCATTTAAAGTAAGAGGCTTACGATCCCCTTGTTTTTTTCACTAGTACTACACTTAGATGCCATTGTAATTAGTACAAAAATATTATATATAATACAATATAACTTTAAAAAGTTTGAAAGTTTGGAAAATTATCAGAATACAAAGAGATGTAGAGTACACGAGTGCTGTAAACAAACTGAATCACTGACAATAAACTGGTGCATGACGCTATACTCAGATCCTCTGCTGAGCGTGTCATGCAAAAATGCAGAAAAAGCGAAACAAGCACCGAACATAACAAACATGGATATTAGTGGAACACTGTAAATAAGTTGAAGGCAGAACTAGACAAAAATTTGGACTGAATGGATGGATGAAATGGGAAGGATTTTTTTTTTTTTTTTTTTTTTGGCTGATGCTATATAAGCTTGCTTTCTTGCATCATCTGCCCCTACTAATGCTAATATCAGTATTACAGGAATTATTGCAACCTGCAACAAAAATGCAGAAGAGGTGCCAATGCCATCTTCTAATAGAAAAAAATTAAAAATCTGTAACTACCAAATAGCAATAAAAGTAAAGTACAGAATTGATAAGCAGAGCCTACACTCTTCTAAGCAAGCACAGAGGCATGGTCTCCTGTCTAAAGAATTGTGCAATCCCTACTGAAAACAAGAAAGCAATCCCTCTCCACTCACTCACCAGTTGAATATAGACATTTAGGCATCGCATATAGAATATAGACATTGTATGCCTCTACAATGCTAAAACACAAGAAGTTCAGAGAAATCACAGTGTCAGTTCTTCAAGAAGACATTGAAAATTCCCAAAACACCTGTATTTTTATTCTCATAACCTACTAAAAGTAGAACCACACAGTCCTCTATGTGAGCCATCAAGACAAATGCAACTGAAAATAAGTTTTAAATATGATTAACTGGATGACTAGGAAGTAACTTAAACAAACTAAAAATATGAACTGTGAATTTCTAAGAAATTTATAATTCGTATTTTCAGTTTGTTTCAGTTGCTTGATCACTTGAAAAACTTAGCATTTTGCAAGCGATCCCGGCTCTGGTAAGGGTAAAATTATGTATTGTTAAACAATGAATGATTTTGATCGTGATGAAAGTGATGATTAAAGTGATGTGTGTAAAAAAAGTGATTAAAGTGGCCTGATTAAAGTGATGTGTGTGTGTGTTTGTTGTAGTATTTTTGAATATTATGCAGAATGACTTAAATCAGGTAAAAAATTCAGTTAGATAATTATATCTTGTATGTATATTATTGTTATTTATATTTTGTTGTTGTTTAGGTGTGGCGAACATGATTTTTTGGACAATGTAATACGTAAAGTCCTTATGGCTAAAGAGGTAAACCAAAAAGAACACAAAGGTCAAGGACTTTGGGTATGCTTGAAATTATTACATGGTGATTTGAAGCAAGTGAGGGAAGAAAATCCTCATTTAGTGTCTACTTCCACAGCTATTGCTCGCAAGATGGGTTTCCCAGAAATTATATTGCCTGGTATGCAGAATTGTTATTATTTATTAAATAAATATATATTAATAATTTGGAAATGCTTTATTTTTTGGAGAAATGCAAGGATAAAATTAGGTGAGCAATGGTTTTAAAATAAACAGCAGAATTTGTCTCCTGAAGTATATGCATGTTTATATATCAGTGTTTTTCTGTCATTAGTATATGGTCATTTCTGTTGAATTTTAAATATGCAATGCTGCATTGCTTATGGTTCTTATGAAGAAAACAAGGTTACTGTACTTTTTGACTGTTTTGGATGACTATTTCATGGCACACATCCTACAAAATTGATTAAATAAGATGAAGGTTTTAAAACCAATATATATATATATATATATATATAATCTTATAGAATAATAGAATGGAGAAGCTATTGGTATATGCGGGGAGGATTTGGATAAGATTAGATAAGCAGTATTACGTTAACATGAAATATGGATCAGGGTCACTGCTAACGCAAAAATACCCTACAACCATAATGTATATATAAAGAATTATTATTATTAGTGTAAAATATAGTAAGTAGATATTTATTCTTAGAATTAGACTAATGAAAATACGGTGTACCCTGGGAGCGATATACGTGTTGACCGAAAGGGGGGGAGAAAGATAGGAATCGAAATTAAAATAAATATAACAAAGGAAAAAATAAACCAAATGGAATTTTGAAGAGATGACCAAGGTGGAAATAGCATTGCGGTGTCATTCATAATTTTAGTGTCTTCTTCAGAGGTCATCCACCAAAATAATGAAAAAGACAGCAATGCTCTTACTTCTGTTCCCGACATTAGCATTAGTAGAGGCATATGATGCAAGAAAGCAAGCTTATTCAGCATCAGCCAAAAAAATAAAAAAAAAAACACACACCACTCCCATTTCACCCCTCCGTTCGTTCGAAATACCTGTCCAGTTGAGCTTTAAATTTGTTTAGGCTATCAACTTCAACAACAAGTGATGGAAGTCGGTTCCACCAACCAACCACCCGCTGGCCAAAGGCAAATTTCCGCACATCTATCCGACATCCGTCCTTCCTCAATTTGAATTTATGCCCTCTGAGGTGATTATTCTGAGCAAGATGAAGAATCCCATTGGCATTGAGCATGCTCAAACCATTCAAAGCCTTATACACCTCTATCAGATCACCTCGCCGGTGCCTAGTCTCCAGACTCTGTAATTTGCAAAACTTAAGCCTTTCTTCGTAAGAGCAACCCTTTGTTCCATTCACTAATCTTGTTGCCCTTCTCTGTACCCGTTCCAGCAGCTCTACATCCTTCTTGAAATGAGGCCTCCAGACCTGTATACAGTACTCAAGATGTGGCCTAACCATTGCCTTATACAAGGGAATAATCACCTCCTTATCCCTGCTAGAAAAATTCCTGTATATCATTGACAAGACACCATGAGCTACTCTTGCAGCTCGTCTGCACTGCTCAGAGAACTTCATATCTGCCTGCACAATTACCCCCAGATCCTTTTCATTCTCCACCACTGTCAGTGTAGTACCGCAGAGTTGATACGTTGCTCTGGGGTTACTGTTTCCCATATGTAGTACTTTACATTTGTCAATGTTAAACTTCATTTGCCACCTCTCAGCCCATCTGTTCAACCTTTCCAGCATTGCGTCAGTAGTGTCCTTAACAACCCTGCCAACCTTTGTATCATCTGCAAACTTGGACATTAAACTTGATATCCCATCATCAATATCATTCATAAACACCGAAAACAACAACGGACCCAACACTGAACCCTGAGGAACTCCACTAATAACATTAGTCCACGTTGAGCAGTGTCCATTGATTACCACTCTCTGTCTTCTGCCACTCAACCATCCCCTTATCCATAGCAGCAATTTGCCTCCAATGCCATACTGCTCCAATTTGTGCAGCAGTCTTCCATGTGCAACAGTATCAAAAGCCTTTCTAAGATCCAAATATATAATATCAAAGTTATTCCCTGCATCCTTTTCTTTTGTGACTGCATCATAGTATCCAATCAAATTGGTCAGGCAAGACCTGCCCTTAACAAAACCATGCTGCGTCTGAGCTATAACTGAATTCTTGTCTAGATGATCCTGCAGTGCTTCTTTAACCAGTGCCTCCATTAATTTACCTGGAACAGAAGTTAAACTAACAGGTCTATAATTACTTGTGTCAGCCTTTGATCCACCTTTGTGAATTGGGGTTACATTTGCACATCTCCAGTCTATGGGTACCCCCCCTGAGTCCAAAGAAGCTGACATGTTCTGTATGTCAAGATACCACATGGTTTTTCGCACGTGTAAATTTCGGCTAGGTTTGAAAATCCAAGGAATACAAAAATTAGTTCATACCACATCAAGCAACATAATAAAACTAGCTTTAAAATCTCAATTTAATCTAAAAAAGATATATTTTAAACAGATTCAACGGCATCGCAATATTTTTAGAAAACACCTAAACAGTATGGACTGGAATACTCTAAAGCAAACCATTCAAATAAAAATCGACGCCCAATCCACCACATTAGAGAACAGACATAACCTAAAATTACAAGCCCTTAGGGGTTTTCCACACAACAGAGGTCACCATTCGTCACACAATCGTTTTGAGAATCAGAGTGCATACCGAAACACCAAAAACGCAGAAAAAAAAAATTCCCACTCCATCCTCAATAGGAATCTACCACATATTAATGTCTTCTTGGCCAATTTAAACACTGGATCCCATAACGACCATAAACCATCAGATAATGTAAAGAACTTATCATCTGTTACGCTAACTTCTCAGCAAATAGCCCTATTAAATAAAGGTTTAAATTATAATTTACTTCCGAGATTCCCTCCCAAGAAACAAATGATTATTGACCTCGAATTCGCTCTTAGAGATTTTCCACAAAAAAACGTATTAATCCAACAAACCAATCGAATCATAAACCAAGCTATCCCCTCAATATCAAAACGACATAGAGAAGAAGCAAAAGCTTTACACACACTTAGACAAAACCGAGATATCATTATTCAAAAGGCCGACAAAGGCGATACAGTAGTTATTCTCAATAAAGGAGACTATATAAATAAATTATACACCATCATTTCAGACACAACGACATACGAAGAGGTTGCACCATCAGAGTTCAACAGCTTAGTTAGCAAATATAACAAATTGCTCACCACCTATAGGAAAGATGACCACATCACTATGGCTCAGCTCAAACAAATTAAAGCCCGCACATACAATATCCCAACCTTATTCGGCCAAGTAAAATTACACAAAACAGGATACCCAATACGTCCCATCGTGTCATATAAGAATTCAGCTTTTGCCTCCTTAGCCATGTTCATCTACCCAATTCTAAAACCACTCTGAGAACTCCTAACGTATAACATAAAAAACTACGATGCGTTATTCATGAACCTCAAAGATCTCCATATCAAGGAGGATATGAAGTTATATTCACTCGATGTGACTTCACTATACACTAATGTAAATGTACCCTACGCCTTAGACATAGTCTGGGCCTACTTAAACGATGATAACACAAAAATTAATAACACCAGACTCCCCAAAGACAGAATATTCGAACTAACAAAACTATTAGTAAATGCAAATTACATTCTATTCCAAGAAAAAATATACAGACAGATTTTTGGCCTCCCAATGGGCCTAAACATTAGTGGACTCATTGCCGAACTATACTTAGACAAATTAGAAAAGATCCACCTTGATCCATTTATACCACAGATCACATATTACAGAAGATATCTGGATGACATCCTAATCATCACAGATCATTTGACCATAAACAATATTCTACAGGTTTTTAATAACATCCATCAGAGACTAAAATTTGAATTAGAAACTGAAGCAGAAACTCACTCCATAAATTTCCTTAATTTTACCATACACAGATTAGACCAAAAACTAAATTTCAGCATATATAGAAAACCCACTAATAAAGGGATGCTTCTGCACTTCCACAGTTACCATCCCCAACCATACAAAAAATCGGTCATGCTGAACCGATTTCAAAATGCCTTTAAATATTCTTCCACCCAGATTTCTCTAACCACTGAAATAAATGAACTAACTAGAAGATTCTCAAATACGGGTTACCCACTGACCTATATAAACAAAGTCAAAACAATAGCCCGTGATAAAATAAATAACAACAACCTTGCAACAAACATTGCAAAAAAATCCGACAAGACCAAAATATATTTCATCACCATTCCATATATCGAGCACTGGTACAATAAACTTAACCAAATATGCAAGGGAACCGACATGAAAATCATAGCAAAACCCATGAACAAATTATACACATTCTTCAGAAATCGACCTTCAAATACCACATTCCAATCACAGCATGACCTAGTATACAGTATACCGTGCAAAAATTGTGACGCTGTCTACGTAGGATCCACCATGGGAGTGGCACAGCTTCGAGCAAAACAACACGAAGCTTCAGTGCATGCCGGTTGTTCAAATGCATCGTAACTTTCGTTCCACGCCATAAATGAACGACATACATTCGGCTTTAATGAAACTGAAATTATAAATATTCAACACAACTACTACAAACTACTTATTGCAGAAACCTTAGAGATGAAACTACATGCAACTTCAATCAATATACGTAGGCCATTCCTATTGTCCAACGATTGGTCACTTATACGCATGCGTGAAGAACAAACACTACAACATAAGACAAAAGTTTCGGATTAATTGTGAGTAGCTCTCTTCCTGTGAACATGACACCCCGAAAAGTTCTAGTCTGACTTAAGGAATGTAGAGAATGACCCCCACCCCATATCCAATTATTAGACCCCTAAATTTAACTCAAAATTCCTGCCACAGCACCAAAAAGAAAAAATTCAATCCTTAATTATTACCCAGTTTAGACCTCCAAAATCTAACTTTATGACAATGTCTTGCAAAATTGATATCACCTTCCCCATGAATTATTAGCGAGTTGGACAAGGAGAGTTGGAAAAGAAGCTTCCTATATCAAAAATAAAGGTAAGCCCTGTTGATTCATAATAATATAATAGAATATAGGAAATATCGAGCACTTAATAGCTCTCTAGTATCAAATTGAGAGCAATGGATGAGTCTGATCTCAAGACCAGTGGAGATGTCAAGGATTTAGTGCAAAATACACTTAAAAGTGATTTCAAGACGGTTAGAGTCAAGTCATTAAAAGCAATCTGCAAGAAGGTAGTTTTACTTGAAACGGCCTCCAAGGATGATCTGGAATCTATATCAATTGCCCCAACTCTCCAAAATGCAGGAGTAACAGCAAACCCACCCAGGCAGACTAACTTCTCCATCTGCCTAGGGTTTGGACACGCTGCCCAGTATTGCTCCCACAAATCTTCCACCTGTGGATACTGCACTTGTAGTGGCCATGTTCATGCTGAATGTCCCAATAAGGATCTGGCACCTAGTTGTGCTAACTGCAAAAGGAGTAAAAAGGAACACAGTCATTCTGTGAGGGACAGTGCATGTCTGGAATATCAATGAGCTTTAGACCAGGCAAGACTAAGGACTGCTGATGAATAAACACCAAAAAAGCCTCCTTCCCAATCCCACAAATAGAACCTCTGGCGGTGGCGCCTCCGTAGCCAGGTGGGCAGGAGCAGCAGTGCGTAGCACACGCTTCTTGATTAGACCGGGGTTCGATCCCATGCCTACCAAATATGGAGGATGCAGAAAGGTCAGGGAATGACCACCGTATATCTCCCGAGCAATATGGCCTTAGTTGCCAATGCTCCTAAAAACCTAATAACAAATAACAACAAATAACAGAACCTCCGGCCCTCAGCTTTCAACTTCCCTTGTGTCCTGCAGGCATCGCTATACCTCTACTAGTCAGTTAACGGTCATGCAGATCAATGGACACTGGTCTAAGGCAGTAGCAGATGGTATTAGATGTGCAGCAGAGAAAAATTTCATAGACATCATCTCTATACAGGAACCATATGTTTCAAGACCTGAGACGGGAAACACTTCAAAGATTATGGGCTTCTCAATTCACCATCAAGTCATCCGACCCACCCTGATTGACCCAAAAACCTGCATTATAGTAATGAATAAAGAGCTAGACATCCTAGTGATCCCTGGCCTGTGCACGAAGTATGCAACCTGTATTCAGGTAGCATATGCCTCACTTTCATTTTATCTCGTCTCTTTATACTACCCGCCATCCCATGACATTGAGGCATGACTCAACTACCTAGATCTCGCACTGGACTCCTTAGGGTCCAATGCGGTTATCATCACTTCAGATATAAATGCTAAATCCACCCTCTGGCAGTCGCCAGATCCAGACTCCAGAGGTCTTCTGCTTGAGGATCTGATCTCCATTCAGAACCTAACCATTCACAACAAACAAAGTCAATACACCACCTACTGCAGCACTACAGGGAAATTCAACATTGACATCACAGCCACCACCAATGACCTAAGAAACCTGATTTGCGGATGGTCCATCATTCCGGATTAGACCCTAAGCGATCGTAGAGTGATATATTTCCACATCAGCATGCACACACCTAACTGAGCACCTCATATTGCCCCCACTGGGTTTGTCAGTTTCTCAACTAAGGCCGTTGAGTAGGCAGCCTTTGACTCTTCCATAGAGAGAGAGATTTTCCAGACCTACTTTCGCAATCCGATAAAAGTGCAGCTGACCTGATGAACCTGTAATTAGCTGCATATCGCTCGGCAAAGAAAAAGACCATAAAACCTCAAACTTGTGCCTCGTGGAACACTGAGCTAACTGTACTAAGGAAAGAGGCACACAGAGCACATAAGGGGTCCCAGCATCACGGAAATTGGCCACCCCAAGACGTTGAACAACTGCATGCCATCTACCTCACTTAAAAGAACACCTTTATCAAAGCAGTTGCCAACAGGAAAAGACAAATCTGGATGGACTTTGTCAAGGACTCAGGAAATTCTAACCCGTGGGGACTCCTTTATAAAATCCCCAGGGGGAATACATACACCCCAGATGTCTTTGGCTCGGTACAGCTTTGCGAACAGGAAACCATAACCTTAAACGATTCGATCAGTGCCATAATTGATGAACTTTTTCCCACAGACGATCCAGTGGAAGTCCAACCTGAACATGCAGATATCAGAAGAAGAAATTAACTCTACACATCAACCTCATCTGATGAACCTTTTACATCCCAAGAACTGGAGACAGAAATGAACAGAATCAACCTGAATAAATACCCTGGCATTGATCTTATTGAGTATGCATTCATACAAAGGGTGTTCAAACTGAAACCAGAGCAACTACTTCTCCTTTTTAACTGCTACCTTAGAGAATCTCTCTTCCCTGAGTCCTGGAAAGTCTCTCTTCTCCGACTCATTCTGAAGCCAAACAAACCACCAACAGAACCTCGGGCACTCCGCCCCATTGCTCTCTTACCCAACCTTGGTAAAATTCTCGAATGACTCATAGCGATAAAAATTGTAAGCATATTTCAAGACAAAGGACTTATCTCTCCTTCGCAATATGGATTCACACAAGGTTGCTCCTGTGAGGATGCACTCTCAGAAATAATACTCCATTTGGAAACCTCCAAGGACAAGTACGAACTGGCTGTCTTTATAGAATTTGAGGGGGCCTTTGACCGGGTATGGTGAGAGAGTGCTCTGCTGATTGCCCACCACAACTTTACTGGTTAATCAGGAACTACTTCACTGACAGAACCGTTACAGTACAGGCAAGACATAGGCAATTAACACAACCAATTTACAGAGGATGCCCACAGGGCTCCGTATTGGACCTCTTAATCTAGAACCTGGTTCTTCAGGACTGGCTTCGCCGCAGCTTCAACAGTACCAAGATCATTGGATCTGCAGAAGATCTCGCCATCATCTTCTCAGGCCGCTCTCGGCGAGCCCTTGAGACCACTTCAAACCACGTTCTTGACGACCTTGCCGACTGGACTCAAACCAATAAGCTCTGAATCAATCCAACAAAAACCAATATGATGATCTTTGGAGCCAAACTTGTCCTTCGAAATCCTCTCCAAGTTAAAATCCAAGGCACACAGTTACCTCTTGTACCCAAACCCGAGTCCTAAGGGTTATCATTGACCATAGACTTACTTTCCTCCCTCACCTTCAGGATCTCAACATAAAAGTAAGAAATTTCTCAGCCTCGATAGTTAGGATCTCCAGGAGTGACTGGGGGCTCTCCAAGCGCACAATACTCCTTTACTACAAGGCAGTGTTCCTCCCCATAGTCACGTTTGCTGCAGAGACATGGTTTCACCGGGCAATTAAGTGTAAAATTAAACAGAAGCTGAACTCTGTCCAACGGGGACTTCTCCTGGCTACCCACCGGATCTGCAGAACTGGTCTCCACAGCGGCAGTACAAATCATTGCAGGAGACTATGCTACAGAATACGGAGGAGGAAGATTCCTGCAGCAATCCAGGAATCTACATTAACTTAGACCCGGACGTGAAAAGAGAGAAGCTGCGCTGCTATAATGAGCTAGTCTATATATGGTAGACATGATGGGACACAATCAACAAGAGACTAGTCACAAAAAACCTCATACCAGATGTTACCTTTGCAGTGGCAAAATCTGTTATGAAATGGTATACTCTCACGATGGGAATCTCCTATCTAGTCACAGGACATGGGGCCCTCAACGAGAAATTGTTTCAATTTAGACTTTCAGAGTCAGAGCTTTGTTTCTGTGGAGCAAAGGAAAACTGGTCCCACATACTCTTCGACTATGCAATATATAATGAATCCAGAAAAAAGCTGAGGAATAACATCCAGGGATTCTCCTCAACTGCAGCGGAACAGTTAATTCAAATAGTAAGTAATCTTGCAGTACTCCAGGCCTTTGCAAAAGAAGCTTTTGCTTGAAGGAAGAGGCTTATTCTGGGGGTGCACCCGGTTCTGCCCCAAATCAATCAAGTCTGAAGATAAAATTGGATGTTTTATCTTCAAACTGTTTTTGATGTTAGAGTCCTTGATAGTCACAATTGTTTAAGATATGGATGAGTTGCTAGTGTAAATTTTATGTGTTTTTTTTTTTAAATTAATTTATATATTTTATGTTTTTACAATGTTGTATTGATTTATTTATTTATTTTATGAAAGAGGTAAGATACTCAGTTGAGAGTTGTTAGGTAGATTTCAACTTATGTTTTGGGTGCTGCCTTTATTTTTAATAAAAATATTCTTCCTAACACCCTTTGTTATGTTTCTGGGCCCACCTGCTCATACTCCATGTGTGAAGCACCCATGTTCTCCAAGGCGTTAATGCACCTTGATAAATGTGCACCTGTTGGGCTGCCTTCGCGTGGGAAATGCTTCTTGGTACAAACGTGCAGCCTCGAGTGCACTGCCACTGACTTTACCATACATAATAAAGTGCATGTCCACATACTCTTCGTTGCTGTAACCTCTTTCCTCTTGACTATCCTTTGAAAAGTACTGGTATGCTTGTTATGTCTCAGAGCATTGAGAAAGGGGAAAAGGAGAGAATGAGCATAACCTAACCTAAACAAACAAGTCAGTGGTGGATCCCAACTATAAATATGCAATATCTCGAAAACAATTCACTTAAGGACCCATGTTTACTAGGCTTTTTTTTTGCATATTGTAGTCTGTACAGTTCACCTTTAAATTATTGACCATCACTTTTGAAACACCCTGTATATGGTGGCAATTCTGATGTATTGAGAATATTATATTTGAGTGTACTTTTTTTGAAATGTTGGAGTGCGAATGGGTGAAGCTGACTACATTAAAGTTAAAAGTGTCTCTTTTATTATAAATGTTAATTGTAGTATGTGGGCTGTTGATATTGGTGTCCAAGTCTAAGAAATTAGTCGAGTAGTTCATTGTTATTTGTTCTCTCTAGAGTAAGTTCTGTAGGATAAATGCCAGCAAAGTCCTTCAAAAAGTAGGGTAGTTGATTACTAACAAGTCATCTATATATCTGTAAATCTTTGTCTCAGGGTAGGGAGGTCTCTGACCAGTATAGGTTAGTTATGACACAGCTAGCAGTATACAGTGTTTGCCATCGAATATGTAATTATTGAAAATGTAGAGATCTATGTAGTCTGTACAGTTCACCTTTAAATTATTGACCATCACTTTTGAAACACCCTGTATATGGTGGCAATTCTGATGTATTGAGAATATTATATTTGAGTGTACTTTTTTTGAAATGTTGGAGTGCGAATGGGTGAAGCTGACTACATTAAAGTTAAAAGTGTCTCTTTTATTATAAATGTTAATTGTAGTATGTGGGCTGTTGATATTGGTGTCCAAGTCTAAGAAATTAGTCGAGTAGTTCATTGTTATTTGTTCTCTCTAGAGTAAGTTCTGTAGGATAAATGCCAGCAAAGTCCTTCAAAAAGTAGGGTAGTTGATTACTAACAAGTCATCTATATATCTGTAAATCTTTGTCTCAGGGTAGGGAGGTCTCTGACCAGTATAGGTTAGTTATGACACAGCTAGCAGTATACAGTGTTTGCCATCGAATATGTAATTATTGAAAATGTAGAGATCTATGAGATTTTTCCAATATACAGAATTACAATTTATAATGTGTTTGTAGTTATTGTAAAGTTAATTTGTGACTGATTTTAAATTAGTTAGGTCTATGCTCGTAAATAGACTATTAAAGTCAAATGTTTGAACATGAGTTATATTGTCATTATTTAGGGCATTTATAATGGATATATTATTATTAATTATTCTGCTGCCAGGTAGGATGTCCATAATAGGTTTAAGTAACAGTTCTTCTAAAGTTTTTCCAGGTTTATGAGCATAACTGTACTTACAAGAAGTGATGAATCTGAAACCTGTGTGGTTTGACTATTAAAGTCAAACATTTGACTTTAATAGTCTATTTATTAGCATAGACCTAACCAACTTAAAATCAGTCATGAATGAACTGTACAATTACTACAAACACATTATAAATTGTAATTTTGTGTATTAGAACAATCTCATAAATCTCTGCATTTCCAATAATTATATATTTGATGTCAAACTGTATACTTGCAAACCAAAGGTACCCAATTGGATAGCCCTGCTAGCTGTGTCATAGCTAACCTATACCTATACTGGTCTTCAGACTGCCTTACCCCCAGACATAAATATTTACAGATATATAGATGACTTGTTAGTAATCAACTACCCTCCATTTCTGCAGGACTTTCCTGGCATTTATCCTCCAGAATTTACTCTGGAAAGGACAAATAACAATGACTATTCAGCTAATTACTTAGACTTGGTCATCAATATCAATAGCCCACATACTGCAATTAACATATATAATAAAAGCGACACTTTTAAATTTAATGTAGTCAGCTTCACCCATTGGCACTCCAACATTTCAAAAAAAGTGCATTCAAATATAATACTCTTTCAATGCATCAGAATTGTCACCATATGTAATAACAACAATCTCTTTTTAAATAATATTAAATTACTCCATAATAAACTACTTGGTAATGGTTTCCCTTCAGCCTTCCTTTACCATCATTTTAGGAAAGCACTGAATATCATGAAATGGTAAAAGCTTATCGACGACCATATTGATATTTACAACGTAATTGTTGGTTGATATCTTTTTTTAAATTCAGACTTGCACATAATGTATAGTCAAATATCCCCTAGTCTCTTTTGTGTAGAAAAGTGTAGAAAGCCTGTGCCCACGGATTGGCTAACTACGGGGATATATATTTTGTTAATTATGTATTGTTAGCTGTTTTTTCATTTTTATTTTCTTGTCTGACATTGTTTAGTCTCAGATTTGTTAATACAATACCATTACTGACTTAAACACGAGGCATATGACCAGGGACCTATTATTGGTATGGGTTGCACAACCCTGGACTGCCCTAAAAATGCACTATTAGGCTGGCTGAAAGCAATATTCAAGATACTATTTTTCTGCTATTGCTTCTTTGTTTTCTTCTCCCAAGTTTAGTCTTTTCAACACTACAGAAACTTACTACTTTGTAAGTTATTGATTTCTCCCCTTTGCTTGTCCATTTGCCTCATTTGTTTAATTACCAACATTCCCATCACACGGGTAAGGTTTACTTTGACCTATTTAAACCTCCTTTCCCCCCCATTTATGGGGTTACTTTGACAATTATAAATTTGCTGGGAACTTTCGGCTAACCTCTTTGGTCTCCGATACAGCCTGTTGCATTCACTTCTCTCACTCCATTTCACAGTGTCCTGCCAGGCTCAACAGTAAGTTGTCATATTCCGATTATATCCTTTCAGCTTTAAATTACACTCTCTTTGTTAAAATTCAAGTAGGGCTGTTTACTATTCATTAATATTTTACTTTTATTTATCATTACATTTGTCTAGTTTTTTATTCCTTTTATTTTTGATCTCTGTCGGATCGGCTATGATGTATATGTCTGTTCACTTTTTCTGTCTGTTACGTATACATCATAACATGGGGTACACTTAAATAGAAAGGGTGCAAGAATATTTGCCAATGCTGTCGAGGCGGTGTTAGGTGGGTCAGTAAACTACTACCTTCGGGGGATACACAGACTGAAAGATTAACAGTGGCCGCAGGCAGAGGCAGAAGTGATTCTTGCACTGCTTCTGTTGGTATGAGCAGCAGCCCGAAAAACAAGTTGCTGAAGATTTCCAGGACTGCTGGGAGTCATAGTGAAACAAGTAAATACGTGGGCTGTGTTAGGGTAACTAAGAATAGAAACAAGTGCATGTATACTTGCATGTACACCACTGCTAGAAGTATAGTAAACAAATTTCATGAAATTGAAGTGCTGGTCAAGATATCAAAAGTAGATATTGTGGGGATATATCAGAGACATGGTGTCACACAGATATAAGCAGTGCAGAATTGGAATTTGGGGAGTACAATGTGTACAGAAAGGATAGACAGGATAGGAAAGGTGGAGGAGTTATGCTGTTAGTTAAGAAACACATAAAATCTAAGTAAGCGCATCCAGTTGACATTGGTGGGCAATGCAATGTTGAGTCAGTGTGGTGTGACATAAGCGCTGCGAAAGGGAAAATGAGAGTAGGTTTTAGCATTAGCATTAGTAGAGGCATTTGATGCAAGAAAGAAAGCTTATGCAGCATCAGCCAAAAAAAAAAAAAAAAAAAAAAAAACCCCTTCCACTTCACCCCTCCGTTCGTTCAAAATACCTGTCCAGCTGAGCCTTAAACTTATTTAGGCTATCAACCTCCACCACAAGGGATGGCAGTCTGTTCCACCAACCAACCACCCGCTGGCTAAAGGCAAATTTCCGCACGTCTATCCTACATCTGTCTTTCCTCAATTTGAATTTATGCCCTCTCAGGTGATTTTTCTGAGCTAGAGGAAGAATCCCATCAGCATTGAGCATGCTTAAACCATTCAAGGCTTTATACACCTCTATCAGATCACCTCGCTGGTGCCTAGTCTCCAGACACTGTAATTTGCAAAACTTAAGCCTTTCTTCGTAAGAGCACCCCTTTGTTCCATTCACTAATCTTGTTGCCCTTCTCTGTACTCGTTCCAGCAGCTCTACATCCTTCTTGAAATGAGGCCTCCAGACCTGTATACAGTACTCTAGGTGTGGCCTGACCATTGCCTTATACAATGGAATAATCACCTCCTTATCCCTGCTGGAAAAATTCCTGTATATCATTGACAATACTCCATGAGCTACTCTTGCAGCCCGTCTGCACTGCTCAGAGAACTTCATATCTGCCTGCACAATCACCCCCAAGTCCCTTTCATTCTCTACCACTGTCAGTGTAGTACCACAGAGTTGATACGTTGCTCTGGGGTTGCTTTTTCCCATGTGTAGTACTTTACATTTGTCAATGTTAAACTTCATTTGCCACCTCTCAGCCCATCTGCTCAACCTTTCCAGATCCTGTTGCAGCAGCATAGTGTCAGTAGTGTCCTTGACAACCCTGCGAACCTTTGTATCATCTGCAAACTTGGACATTAAGCTTGATATACCATCATCAATATCATTTATAAATACAGAAAACAATAATGGACCCAACACTGAGCCCTGAGGGACTCCACTAATAACATTAGTCCACGATGAGCAGTGTCCATTGATTACCACTCTCTGTCTTCTGCCCCTCAACCACCCCTTTATCCATAGCAGCAATTTGCCTCCAATGTCACACTGCTCCAATTTGTGTAGCAGTCTTCCATGTGCAACAGTATCAAAAGCCTTTCTAAGATCCAAGTATATAATATCAAAGTTATTCCCTGCATCCAGTTCTTTTGTGACTGCATCATAGTATCCAATCAAGTTGGTCAGGCATGACTTCCCCTTAACAAATCCATGCTGTGTCTGAGCTATAACTGAAGTCTTGTCTAAATGATCCTGCAGTGCTTCTTTAACCAGTGCCTCCATTAATTTTCCTGGAAGAGAAGTTAAGCTCACAGGTCTATAATTACTTGTGTCAGCCTTTGATCCTCCTTTGTGAATTGGGGTCACATTTGCACATTTCCAGTCTATGGGTACCTCCCCTGAGTCCAAGGAAGCTCTCATAATTATGGCTAAGGGTTTGCTTACTTCCTTTGCTGCCTCCTTTAATATAACTGGTTTGTGTGTTATAAGCCTAATGAATTTGATAAGTACAATGATCAATTGTGCAAAGAAATAGAGTGGGCCAGTAAATCAGAATGTCTTATAATGGGCGATTTTAACTTTCCAGATATTGACTGGAACTTGTGAATTGGTCACTTGCACACTAGCAAGACTTTTGGGGATAGTAATAGAGACACGTGACACAAGAAAGCAAGCATATGAGCTTTTGCAGCATCAGCCAAAAAAAAAAAAAAAAAAAAATCACACAACCACCATTCCCTCAAAATGTTTGTCCAGTTCCTCCTTGAATTTATTTAAGCTATCAACTTCCACAATTACACATGGAATTTTGTTCCAGCAATTAACCACTGCTGGCTAAAGGCAAATTTCTGCACATCTATTCTACAACAGTCTTTCCTCAATTTGAATTTATGCCGCCTTAGGTTCGTAATTTGAGCAAGCGGAAGAATCCCATCAGAATTCAGCATGATCAACCCATTCAAGGCCTTATACACCTCAGTCAGATTGCCTCACAGGTGCCTAATCTCCATCCATTGCAATTTACAGAACTTAAGCCTCTTTTGGTAAGATGACCCCCCCCCTTCGTTCCCCTCACCAATCTTGTTGCCCCTCTCTGTACATGCTCAAACAGCTCTACATCCTTCCTAAAATGTGGCTTCCAAACCTTCACGCAGTACTCAAGGCATGGCCTGAACATTGCCTTATACCAGGGGTGGCCAACTTAATTTGTGATGCGATCTACTTTTTTCCTTCAAATTGTGCCGCAATCTACCATCTAAAAAATGTCATTGCACAAGATTAAAGAAGTTAATCAACACATTGAAAAATGTTGTTTATAAATTTTAAAATTCAATACAATTCAGAAGAGTTATTTTAAATTCATACGTATTTAAACTTTTAATTTATGTGAAGTTTGTGTCTTCATGTCATCTGCCAAGCTTTCAAAATCGGGGATATTCTGTGATAAATCCAACCGTAAAGAATCTTCTGTATGCAAGTCCATAAGAGCACAGTGATTCTTCGTCTTTGTTTGTTTCAAATACGAAAAGGCCGATTCACACAGATATGTGGAACCAAAATAGAAATTTAAAAGTTCACTGCATTTTTTTACATTTGGGTACATTTCTCGGCAAACATATTTCCAAAACTCTTCTTCTGATGATTTGGCTTTTAGGAAGATATCGTTTCGCAATGTAATAATTTCATTTTCAAGTAATATTTTCTCCGTGTGAAAAATCACAGTGATTTTTTTCTGCAATTTGTTTCGTATCTAAGTGGACATTAAATGGATAAGAAATATATTGAACAATGTCTTCAATTGTTTTAAAATCACTGATTGTGGTTTCAAAATCGGCCACAACATTCTCAATTTCAGAAACATATTTCTCACTATTAAATTCAAAAACAGGATATTTTTTGCAAATGATCGATTTTTTTTTCTTTGAGATCCTTAGCCATTGCCAAAAATTGATATTTATATGCAGAAATACTACTACTCATCTCACCCACATTTTTATTTTTATTTGTAATTCCAAATTCAGATCACTTAATTTACTGGTAAAATCTGCCAAAAAATTCAGATCACACAACCACTCCATATGTTATAGCTGCTGATCATCATCTCCCCTTTGATCAACAGATTTTTAATTTCATTCAGCAAATATCGAAATCTCTGCAGAAACTTACTCCAACTCAGCCACCTCACATCTGTGTGTAATATCAGATCTGGTTCTTTTTCATCAAGTTGCATTTTGAAAAGTTTGAAGAGATTGTCCTCTGATTCATGATTTCGAAAGCGATGTCCATAACACTTTTAGTATTTAATCTTTTGCTGGCTAACACTTGTCGGTGGATGATACAATGGTAACTCAAAAAATCTAGGAATTCACCACTCATCATTCATCATCATGAAGGCGGCCAAAAGCTCCTGTATTAGTGGTTCTAGTGATTTTAAACAACTTTTATCGCTTTTAATTTTATGTATTTTATATTATCATAATAAAGATGTTTTACAAATTCGAGTCAGTGTTATTTAATAGCATTATAGATGAATTGCAGAGTTCCTGACTCCAGAGGCCTTTTCAATGTATTACTGGGACCTGTAATCCAATATGGATCGTAAAAGTGCACGCAATCGCAAAGGGTGCATTGGTCCGCATTCCTGATTATTCTCTGCTCTCTCTTTCTCTCCTGGGGTGCGAGAGAGAGAGAGAGTGGAGAATATTCAGGCCTCTTTGTACGGAGTTGATGGATGGGATCCAGAAAGGTCAGCAAGAATTTTGTGCCTGGAATAGCATTTTTTCCAAGCTGTTCAACAAAAGTGTTGCAGTTGTAAGGGTAATCTTCATCTATTTTGCAGTTGTCTTTCAACATTGCGAAGAAGATGACAATTTAATGTGCAGGTGGAAGTGTCAGATATTAGATGATGATTAACATGAAGATGGAGGCTTCACTTATTATTTGACGATGTACTGTGAAAATGACACACATTAGATGACGATTAACATGTAGATGGAGGAGTCACTTGTTAGATGACGATGTACTGTGCAGGTGACACACATTAGATGACGATTGAGATGTTGATGGAAGTGTCACTTATTAGATGACGATATACTGTGCAGGTGACACACATTAGATGACAATTAACATATAGATGATATGTTAATCGTCATCTAATGTTAATCAGTAACACAGTTCAGCTAATGTTAATCAATAACACAGTGCATCTAATGTTAATCAATAACACAGTACATCGTTAGATTGCGATTAATGTGCTTAACATGTTTAAAACCTCTACTTGCACAGTAAGTGGAGGCCTCTCACATTAGATGATGATGTACTTTGCAGATGACACTAGATGACGATTAACATGTAGTTGGAGGCGTCACTTATTAGATCATAATGTACTCTGCGGGTGACAAACATTAGATGATGATTAACATTTAGGTGCACAGTACATCATCATCTATGGAGGTGTCACTCCATAGATGACAATGTACTGTGTAAATGACGATTAACACATATTAGATGACGTTTAACATGCTGAACATGTTTAACACCTCCACTTGCATGGTAAGTGGAGGCCTCACTCATTAGATGATGATGTACTTTGCAGATGTCACTAGATGATAATTAACATGCAGTTGGAAGCATCACTGGTTAGATGACGATTTAACTTGCACTTGACGATGCTGATGTCTTAGATGACGATCTAACATGCAGACTAGGATTGAACTGAGATCTCAGTTTCAATGAAACAACCCTATCTAATAAAATCTGTTCAGTGAATTCCACTCCTCTGTGTGTCCAGAGAAGAAATCCAAAAAGATTTCTTGCCATCGTGTTAGAGAGCAGTTTTGAATGATTGGTTGGTTTATATGGAACTGGGAAAGATTTTTTTCTGGAGGCTGTTGATTTTGCAGTTCTGTCAGCTTCCTCATTTCATTTTATTCCTTTGTGTCCTGGTATATTTGTGTCCCAGCACAAAAGTATTTCTTGTTGATTTTGCAGTTCTGTCAGCTTTGTTTCATTTTATTCCTTTGTGTCTTGTATCCAGCACAAAAGTATTTCTTGTTTTTCGAATATATCCAGTGATGGGATATATTGTTTGTGTTTTGTATGGCTTGTATCACACTTAATGAATCACAGTATATTATTGTTCTCAAATGATATGTGATTTTTAAGTGCTCCAGTACTATTTGAACTTCTACTAATAATTCAGTGTAGACACTGCATTCTTTTGGAATTTGGGTTAACAGTGTGTCTGGGAAAACTGCTGATGCTCCTACATGGTTCTCTGATTTTGATCAGACTGTGGAATATTCAGTTCTATTAAAGTTGATGTCTGACAAAGTATTTTTATTCCAGATTTGTGTGGAAAGTTCAAAAGCTGTTTACCCATGATGGTATTACGTGCTCTTCTGTAGTTGAATCATTATAAGAAGAAGAAATCTTTATTGTACAGTAAAGCATTACTTATTCGAGGTAGTGCCATGGCAACTTGTTGTGAAGGAAGAGCACAATATGAGACACAGAGCAAATGATGCCTACTGCAACAACTACCATTGTAGTTTCTTAAGAGTTATCTATGGTGTATCTACACCAATATTATATAGACATTTTCATCGAGTGGGAACTAGAATACTTTTTTGTAATAGTGAAAGAAAAATACCCAAAAAAGGAAATTTATAAAGGTACTTATAATGATGTGTCCGCCACAGCCAGGAGGCCAGGGGCTTGGCAAGGTTATGGGGTAATATAAAAACATGTACAATATAACAAAAAGATTAAATTAGGTGTCATGAAGAAATTTTGTTGCGCAAATAATCTGGATTTAAGTTCTTCTAATTTATTTTTTCTAAGGTCACTATTCGGCAGAAAATCCGATTGGTATTTACCGTGGAGTGCGTTGAAGTGCCTTTATAATTTTTCCTTTTTTGGTTATTTTTCTTTCACCATTACAAAAAAGTATTCTAGTTCCCGCTCTTGATGAAAATTATACGTTTTACTCTTTTTTGTAGTATTCATTTTAAATCAAAAGGTATTAAATTAATATATAAGTACTGTCCAGTTATTAAATCAGCAAAAGCAGTGCTTACCCATTAAAACACTTTGAGTTGCACGAACCAGAAAAATATTCTGTCTGAACAGCTAACATAGGATAATTGATGAAGAGGATTCCTGAATGAGGAAGTTGTTTCGAAAATAACCGAACAAACACATCACTGTTTATTGCTTGATTTGGTTATATCTTTATAAGAATCAGTTTTCAATGCCTTTGTGATATTTCTCTAAAGCTATTTCTGGAGGTCATGGCCATAAAAAAATAAAAACAATTTGCACTTTTCTGTTACTGCAATCTAATTACAAATGGATAGTAAACTCAATCTTATTGCATTTGCAATAATACCGACAGCTGGAATTCTGTGGCATTTTACATTATTATGGTGAAATGTGTTTCTCCTTCAATGAAATCTTCAATCATGAAAAAAAAAAAAAATAAATAAATTTTTAAAATCTGCTCTTCAATCCTATTTTTGAAGCTACGTTAAAAAAAAATAACGCACAGGTAGCGAAACCCTCTGCATAATATAAAATTTTGGTAGTATACCTGACCGTGCAAATTGACGGATGACTGTATATTTAAAGTTCGTTGTGATCGACCAAAATTAAAATTGACTTGTTGGCCACCCCTGCCTTATACAAAAGGATAATCAGCTCCTGTTCCCTTCTAGCAAAATTCCTGTATATCATTGACAAAACTCCATGACCTTCTCTGGCAGCCTCTCTGATTTGCTCAGAAAACTGCATATCTGACTGCACAATTACTCCCAGGTCTTTTTCATTTTCTACCACGATAAGTGTAGTACCACACAGTTGGTACATTCTTCTTGGGTTACTTCTACCCATATGCAGTACTTTGCATTTCTAAATGTTAAACTTCAGTTGCCACTTCTCAGCCCATCTGCCCAAATTTTTTAGATCCTGTTGCAGTAGCACACTGCCATTACTGTCATTAACAACCATGCCAAGCTTTGTATCATCTGCAAACTTTGACACTAAGCCTGATATACTTTCATCAGTACCATTGACAAATATACAAAACAACATTGGGCTCAACACCAAACCATGTGGGACTCCACTAATAAAATTAGTGCACGAAGAGCAGCGTCCATTGATTACCACTCTCTGTCTTCTCCTACTCAACCATCCTTTTATCCATTGTAGCAACTTACCATTAATACCATTCTGCTTCAATATATACAGTTGTCTTCCCTGCACAACAGTGTCAAAATCTTTCCTAAAATCCAAGTTTATAATATCAAAATAATTTTTTACATCCAGTTCCTTTGTAACCACATCATTTATTCCATAAAATTAGTGAGACCAGACTTTCCCTTAACAAACCCATGCTGTGTTTGAGTTATTGCTGCAGTCTTGTCTAGATGATCCCGCAATGCATCTTTAACCAGTGACTCCATTATTTTACCCAGAACAGAAGTTAAACTAACTGGTCTGTAATTACTCATGTCACCCTTTGTGAATTGGGGATACATTTGCAGTTATCAAGTCCGTGGCGACTTCTCCCGGAATCCAAGGATGCTCTTATAATTATGGCGAAGGGTTTGCTTAGTTCCTATGCCGCCTCCTTTAATATAACTGGATAGATCTCATCCACCCCAGGAGCCTTTCTTATGTTTAACTTCAACAGTTTCTCCTTCACTTTGCTCTTAGTTATTACAAAATCATTAAGCATCCTGTTACAGTTTGATATACTTCTGGAATTTTCCTCCCCTAATAACTCCTCGTGTGAATGTAGATGCAAAATACTCATTCAATTTGTTAGCTCTATGAGGAGGATTATCATGAACAGTCGAACCATTTATATCAAGTGGACCAATCTGATTCAAACCCTTCCTTTTAGAGTTTATATAAGTAAAGAAATCCTTGCTGTTTTTCTTACCATCCTTTGCTAAAGATTTCTCGTACACTGTGACCACTGCCACCTAGTGGTTCCTTTATCTGTAAATTCTGAATACACGAATAATCACTGCTGATAACCAGATCAAGAGTATTACCCTCTCTGGATGCCTCTCAAACATGCTGCTTGCAGAAATAATCATCCAATAAATCCACAATTTAAGTCTTGCTACTGTACGAGTGACCAATCAACAAGTTCTAGTCAATATCTGGGAATTTAAAATCCCCCATTATAAGACATTCTGATTTACTAGCCACCTCTATTTTCTCTGTAGAATTGTTCGTTGTACTCATTAGAGTCTATAGGTGTATAACACACTCCTCTTATTTTTGCTTTCTGAGTTCTTATGTCACACCAAACTGATTCAATTGCACTGTCCATCTATGCCAACTGGATGCACTTCCTTAGATTTTATGTTTTTCTTAATGAACAGCATAACTCCTGCTTCCTTCCTATCCTGTCTATCATTTATGTACATGCTGTGCTCCCCAAATTCCAATTCTGCATCACTTATATCTGAATGGCACCACATCTCTGATATCCCAACAATATACACCTTGGTTGTCTTAACCAGCACTTCAAATTCATTAAATTTATTTACTATACTTTTAGCATTTGTGTACATGCAAGTATACATGCACTTATTCTTATTCTTAGTTACCCTAACACGGCCCATGCATTTATTTGTTTCATGACAACTGCCATCAGACCCTGAAACCCACAGCAACATATCTGAGGGACCAGAGGGAGTAATAGTCTTGATGTGATTATTCATGCATTAAGAATTTGCAGATAAAGGAACAACTGGGTGATAGTGATCACAGTGTACTGATGTGGGATTTATTAAAGATGTTACTACCACCAAGGGTGACTTGTGTTTTTGTGAAGGGCGACTCCTAGAACATGAGTTCATCTCCGCCTCATATCTCTGTGAAGAACAGTATCACTACAAATGGGCCAGATGTGTGTGATGTCGGTTTGTGTGTATTATGTGTGTGTTCTGTTGTTCTGTTCTGGCCTTTTGGCTATCCATAAGCATCAGTCACCTGGACAGATGATTCTGGGTACTTGTCCACACACACACCAGGCACCTCCGTAGCCAGGTGGGAAGGAGCCGCAGTGCGTAGCACACGCTTCTTGATTAGACCGGGGTTCGAGCCGGTCACCACCAAATACGGAGGATGCGGAAAGGTCAGGAAATGACCACCGCATATCCTGGAGCAATATGGCCTTAGTTGCTAATGCTCCTAAAAACCAAAATAAACAACAACAACTTGTCCACACCATGGGAAGGTGGGCCAGTCCCAATGGAGCATGTACTGTCTCGATACGAGACTCTGAACCACCTGATGTTGCCAAAGGGTGGGCTAGATTTCTCTGGGGGCCCACTCCAGAGAGGGAAAAAAAAAATAAATAAAATAAAAAATAATAAATAAAAAATAAATAAACTAAAAACAAAAGCAAAATATATTTCCCGTGGTGCAAAAAAAAAAAAAAAAAATAAATAAATAAAAATAATCATAAACAAATAAATAATTATAATAATTTCCCGTGGTGAAAAATAAAATATATTAAATACATAAAAAAAAAAAAAAAATAATAATAATAAAAAATAAAATAAATAAATAAATTCCCTGTGATAAAAAAAAAAAAAGAGAGAGAGAGAGATCTGTCTGGCACCAATGATAGCCCACATCCCAGGTGTCAGAACAGAGCGCGAGTAAAAAAAAAAAAAAAAAAAATGAAGCTAAGTAAACGAAAAAAAATAAATAATAAATAAATAATAATAATTACAGAATAAATAAATAATTTTAATCCCACAGTGAAGAGGAAGATGTAAGTCGGGGTGCCAGCAGAGAGTGAGTAAGAAAAAAAAAAAAAAAAATGGGAGAGTGGTTATCTATCCTGCACAGACTGAGAAAGAAGAAAAGGTGAGCCAAGGCTGCTCCTAGTTCTAGGGTAGGACCCAGAAACACTGCAAAATGGAGGTTAGAAAAAAAACAAAAAAAAAACAGAATAGTCAGTAGAAGGAGTGACTTTCAGTTGGCAGTGGAATTATTGATGATCGGCATTTTCACGTCGTTGATTGGCAATCAGTGTCCTCCTCCAGGCAAATACCTCAGCTGCAAAGGTCTGGAAGGTTTCGAGGTTGTTCTGGGTACATATCAGTTGATGCAGATCTGCTGGTGGGAAGTCCTGGATCTTATTCTGGAGACAGTTTCTGATGTCGCTGTAATGTACACACTCCAGAAGCAAGTGTTTCCAACTTTCACTTTGTCCGCAAAAGCAGTAGGGAGTGTCAATGAGTCCCAGTGTATGCAGTTTCTCATTTAGAGAATCGTGTCCGGTAATGAAAAAGGAAGATTCGAGGCTGAGGGAGAACCATCGGGTGTTATTTTTAGTGGTTGCAAAAGTTACCTCCGGAAGAAAACTCCGAGTTACAACCCCTACAGTAGAAGAATCCCATCTGGTCTGCCATACATTGAAGAGTTTATTGAGACATCGAGATTTCTCCTGCTTTATATCCGTAGTTAGTGAGAGTTCTATATCCAGGATCGTTGCCGGAATACCTTTTTTAATTCGATAGCAGAGCCCCTTGTAGATTGTGTAAAGGTCAAGAGGGAGGGTGCCGGCTATTACTTGGAGAGCTGCTGAAGAGACTGTACGGCAGATTCAATGGGTCACCAGTAACATAGCTCTTTGTATAGAGTTTAGCTTTTCTTTCATCTTAATGATGGGAACTCTGTGAAACCAGATCCCGGCAGCATAGGTTACTATTGGGAGAAAGACAGCTTTATAAAGAAGAAGGGTTCGTTTTGATAGTCCCCACTCACTTCTTGAGATCCGTATAATTGCGGCGGAGAACTTTTTGGTCTTGGAACTCAGATGCTGTAGATGGGAGAAGAAAGACAGGCGGTTGTCTATTACTACTCCCAGGTTGTCTATTACTACTTACAATACAAACTCTGTGAAGCCAATGATGTGAATGTCTGCATAGTGTAGTATAGTGTTGGATTGTTTTGGTATGTTGTACCAAAGAGAATAACACTAAATAAATATTTTGTACTTGCATCTACTCACAACGTTATACTTACATTCAATACTCTGATCTTACCAACAACAGCAAAAGCAGGTTACCTATTGTGTCATATTCATCCATATATACCAAATCCAATAAGGTGTTATGAGTGCCAAAAATAGTAATTCAAAAACAATATATCAGGGAGATACAATTTTCTGCAGTCATGGTCCAAGGACCATACACAAGCAGACTTTAATGCAGATTCTCCTTGTTGTGCAAGAAGATTCTGCATTAAACTCTCATCTATCATATTCAAAAACCTGTGAGATATGGAAGTTAGGAAATAAAATCCAAAAGCATGAAACAGTAGTGAAACAATCAGTTGTTGTTGTTGTTGTTATTTGGTTTTTAAGAGCATTAGCAACTAAGGCCATATTGCTCCGGGATATGCGGTGGTCATTCCCTGTCCTTTCCACATCTTCCGTATTTGGTGGTGACGGGCTCGAACCCCGGTCTAATCAAGAAGCGTGTGCTACGCACTGCTGCTCCTTCCCACCTGGCTACGGAGGCGCCATACAAACAGTCAGAACTAACTGTTCTTCCTAATGTGTCACATGTTAAATGGGCAAGATCTCTATCGGGAGATTGTCAGCAATCATCGTCTCAAAAGACGATGTCAGATCAGACTTTTAATACCCATGTACATCTCCATCCACTTTTGCACCTCCAGTAACTCAAAATGCACATAGTGAATGTAGTGGTCAACTGGTGATTGCCCACAACTCTGCTATCAGTTTCCTGTAAATGCCAGAATGTTGGGTTCTGTTGTTCTTCTGGTCTCTTAGTCTAGGATCTTGTGGAACACCACAGACCTCTAGTTACCATCCATGGCATTGGGAGCTGGGCCAGAGAGTCAGAAATCATTACTCTGGCTAGGATGTCCTTGGGGTCACCTGAGCTTCCTAGGGAGGGTGCACAAAAAAAAAAACAAATAAATCATGAAAAAAAAAACAGTTACAAAATTAAATAAATAAATGAAAACATTGGCTAGTGCAAGGGTTCCCTGGCTATTGTAAGTTCCCCTCTGCTGAAAATTGCCTTTCTTCAGGTAAGGAGCGGATATTCATCAGTTCTTTTGTAGTCTCACTGGTTGCTCGAAGCGGCAGATTTTGCACATTTTGTCTTAGTCTATTATTTCTTTATAGTAGTGAGTACTTCTCGAATGTAAACAATGTACTCACTATACAGGTGTCACTCAAAATGCACAGAAAGAGAAACAAAAGCTGAATTCTGCTCTATATATATATATATATATATATATATATATATATATATATAGATATACAGGAATCTTTCGATTAGTGCGATTAATTGGTTCCAAAATGGTGCACTATCCGAAATTGTGCTAATCGAAGTTAATGATCAATACAAAATAGCCTAATTCATTTCAAACCTACAATATACCAATCAATATTTGAAAAATATGTTTTATGGCAATTTAATGTACAGTAGTATAAAAGCAAGGATAATTATAAATATTTGCAGAACAGTAATCAAAAGTTTATTGAAATTAAAAAAATTACAATATATAACTCACTTTTGGCGGACAGGTTAGTGCAGTGGCACTAACCTGTCCACTAGTGAAACTTCTACATAGTTTGAGACTTTAGCACAAAAAATTGCCTTAGTCTATACTAAGGCACACCATCACACATCTCTTTTATTGTGGAGTTATACTTTATAACTGAGTTGGCTATTGCAACACCTACCCACCTAAGAGAAGCCAACGAGCCTTGAAACAGTGCTGTCTGGGTGGTAGTATCTGCCGAGAATTAATAACATTAGTCTTCTCCATTGGTGAAGCGTTACTTATTCAAGGTAGTGCAATATCATGGCAACTGGTGAAGATTTTCACAATATGAGATATAATTAAAATGATACCAATCCACTTCAGAAGTTCACTATGTACAAACATGATGCAACAGCACTACCCTGTCTGCTACTGATTCTTGGCTATGATCCATTTTATTAATAATCCCTACCGAAAAAGTTTGTACAGCTTTATCTAGTAAATGTGCCTGGATTTCAATTTCTTTATTAATAGTTCTTAATCTGTCATTATCAATTAAGGGAGTCTCAAGATTTGGTAATTTTTCCATAATTATATCTCTACCGTTTTTAGTAACTTTATTGGTCTCACCCATACATATCTATCTTTTCTCATATTAGATATATTTTTATATACATGATAGAAGGATCTTGTGATTTATCCAGATTATCTGTCTTGTCATTTTCTCCAGAACTTTCAGAAGTTCCAACTTCTTGAGTAGAAATGCAACCTTCTCCATTAGGTTTTTCCTGCGTTAACTGTGATAAAGTTTCCACGACCAGCTTTGGAAAATTACTATCTCCACCCTCTGAACCATATGTTGGCTTTCTTATAGTATTATTCTTACCATCCATATTAGAACTCAGAATTCTCAATTAGAAATATTACAAAACATGTTATCTCATAATAAAAAAATAAAATAAAAACAGTTAAATGTAAGTTCTGGTAGTGGAGATGCTTGTTTACAGTTAACTGTAACCATTTAGAGTCCCCTGGTACAATAAAGATCAGAGAGACAACACACTTATGTAACCAAGGGCAATGATTTACGAAAAAACAGTACTTCTGGAAAGCAATGAGTTTATCTACTTAGTGACCAATGGCGGCAGTAGTCTTGAATGTTGAAAAAAGACACTTGTGTCGACCATTTTCATACCTTAAGGAAAAAAAAAACAACACAAAACTTATTTATACAGATGAATCCATCACAGTAATGAGCATAGGCAAGTAGAACAACACTTTATGACTGCCTGGTAATGAAAAAAAAAGATGATACTTGCAGATTTAATAATCCAGAAAAGGCAAAAACTTAGGAGCATACAATAGACAACAGCATACTGTGTATGCCACCTAATGGCTGTATCCATGTGGCACAGTCACACTTCAGATACACAAGAGTAGGAATTGGAAGACTTCATAGCTACATCACTTCGAGACCTAAACCAGCTACACAATCTGCCAAAGCACACTACGTTGCATTTAAATGTCACTGGCATTACTATGGTAACATAAGCCATAGCACACAAATTTATAAATTTACATGTGCAGGAGGCCTGGACCATGTCCGACCACCATGCTATAATCTTTCAACTGGTATGGTATAATCTTTGCCTTGCTGCTAGTCCAAGGCAAGGTATTGGAAAGGCTGTTATTGATCGGGCTGGAAGCCCACTACCTGAATGCAAACATCTAATCAGGCAGAAAATACATTTTTAAATTGGGATGCTCCACTGAGGATGCAATGTACCACATAGTCAAAACAGCAACCACAGAAGAAACTTATATTGTAGCCATATCCATAGACTTTGCAGGAGCCTTTGATGCCCTATGGTTGCCCAGCGTACTTTGCAGACTACAATGTGCTGGAATACCACAAAATCCATACCAAATAATACAGGATTATGTTAGGTACAGATGTGTCAGTCAAAACCAGATATCAGTGGATTATTAGAAAATTCACACAAGGATGCCTCTGGGGTTCAGTTTGTTTGTAATGAAGGCATTCCAAATGTTTGCCTCAACTTGAACAATAACACCCAGGACGGACCTGTTTATCTGAGAGCCATACTGGTTTTAACTCATCAGTTATAATTCCACATGCCACTTAAGTTGACTGTGGATCATTTTTTCCTGTGTCTTTCTGAGACAGCTAGTTAGAGAAATCGGTTAGTAATTCTGTGGATGTGTCTGGCCTTTCCTTTGTTTGCGAAAAGCCAAAAAAAAAAAAAAAAAAATGGAGTGGTGCCAAGTGCTCAGATAGTAATTTTCAGAGAAAATCTGGTTGAAGAAACACAGCACGGAATGAAGGGGATTTTTGTTTAACTTCTGTAGCATGAGATAATATATTCCACCAGGACAAAGTCCATTATTACCTGAGTTATTTAAGGAATTTTTTTAACTCCAACATAGTAGGGTGTTAAAGTTTACTTTGTATTTCTTAGCAATTACTTTAATATTTTAAAAGGCTTTATGATATACACTTAGCATTAGCAAAGGCATACAATGCAAGAAAGCAAGCTTATGCAGCATCAGCCAAAAAAAAAAACCTCCCATTTCACTCATCTATTCTTACTGCAGTACTTGGGAGAACATTTCTGTGAAGGCATTTCCAATTTCTTTGGGGAGACGATATGTTTTGTCCATTCCAACTGATGATAGGGTGGGAAACTGATGGTGACTTACCACTGAGTTTATTAATTATTTTAAAATTGGTCATGTCTCGGTATTTTTGTTTATAATGTATACAAATTTAATCCAAGCATTTTTTTTTTTTTTGCTTGCCTTCTTGTGTGACATGCTTTGGCCCTCAGTTGCTTGTAGTCTATATGTAATCAATGTTGCATATTTGCAGAATAAGTTCCATGTTTTATTTTTTTCCTTTTTTTGGATTGGTGCGCTGTTAATTTCGAGTGATTACGTTTTTGTTTTCCTACACAAGATTGTAGTGTTGCTAATTTGGCTACAGCTACCACTTATTCTGTTATATGTTCTGTTGCATCATCAACGTGCTGAGATTCTATGACTTGAATATCAAATAGAACATGAGTGGCATATTTATTCCAGTCTGCTTTGGAAAATTTCCATTTTGTTCAACTTTTGATTTCTGAATTGGTTGCTGCTTTAGAGGTCATCAATCTTCGACCAATCAATTGGTAGAATAACACAGGTGAAACATCAATGGCAAAGGTTTATCCATTAGTAAAGTACATCATATACCCCCCACAATAGGGGGGGGGATATATGATGAAATCCTTATCAATCAATTCAGCCCTGAAGAGATTGTGCAAGGCTCATGGGGTACAATTTTTCTCAGAATAGTTTGGGCTTGTTAATAGGAGAGACTGGTATAGTTGTCTACAGGGATAGGATGCACTTAAATAGAAAGGGTGCAAGAATATTTGCTGTGCTATTGAGGCAGTGTTAGGTGGGTCAGAAAACTGCTTGGTTAGGGGATACACAGATTAATCAAATAACAACAGCTGCAGGCAAAGCAAAAATGAGAGTAGGAGTGTGTTAAAGGCTTAATGTCTCTGATCACTACAAAGAACAACTGTACAGAGAAATAGAGTGGGCCAGTAAATCAGAATGGCTTATAATAGGGGATTTTAACTTCACAGTAGTGTCTAGAACTTGTGGGATGGTCACTCTAAGAATAGCAAGAATTTTGTGAATTTATTTGATGATGGTTTTCGACAGCAGCATGTTTGAGAGGCAACCAAAGGGAGAAATACTCTTGATCTGATTATCATCAGTGATTATTCAAGTGTTAAGAATCTGCAGATAAATGAACCATTTTTTCTTTCACAAAAGGAGACTATGGTGGTCTTAGACAGTTTTTATATTCTATACAGTGGGACCAACTGTGATGTGTTACCAACAGCAAATTCTAAATGGGAAGCATTCAAGGAATTACTCTTGGAAGTTACTAGGCTTTTCAACAACCAAGAAATACTGCTCAAGGCCTAAATGGTTGTCAGATGAACTAATGAGACTCGAGACAGAGAAGAAAAATGCATGGGGTGCATATAAATTATCAGGCGACACAGAAGCCAGTAGTAGATATAACCTAGCCAGTAGTAGATATAATCAAATCACAAAGGAGATTAGGAACTGGGTGACTTTGTAGATTAGTCACAAAGGGGATACTGCGAGGGCAGATTATGAAAAAATCTTTGGCAAAGGATACAAAGAAAAACAGCAATGACTTCTTTACTGATGTAAACTCTAGAAGGAAGGGGATGAATCAGATTGGTCCAATTGATATCGATGGTTCGACTGTTGATGAACCTGTTCAGCTAGCTGACAATCTGAATCAGTATTTTGCCTCTACATTCACACATGAGGAGTTTTGACCAGAAGTTTATCAAACTAATAGAGAGCTAAGTAATTTTCTAATGACTGAGAGGAAAGTGGAGAAGAAATTGTTGAAGTTAAACATAAGAAAGGCACCTGAGGGGGATGGTTTCTATCCAGTCATATTAAAGGAGGCAGCAAAGGAAGTAAGCAAACCCTTAGCCATAATTATGAAAGCTTCCTTGGACTCAGGGGGTGGTCCCCATGGACGAGAGATGTACAAATGTGTCCCCAATTCACAAAGGGGGGGGGATCAAAGAGTGACACAGGTAATTACAGACCTATTAGTCTAACTTCTGTTCTGGAGAAAAAAATGGAGTCACTGGTTAAGGAAGTGATGCAGGATCATCTAGACAAGACTATAGTTATAGACACACCATGGTTTTGATAAGGGGAAGTCTTGTCTGACAAATCTGGTTTGATACTATGATGTGGTCCCAAAGGAACTGGATGCAAAGAATAATTTTGATATCATATGCTTGAATTTTAGGAAAGCTTTTGATATTGTTGCACATAAAAGGCTGCTGTACAAATTGGAGCAGTATGGCATTAAGGGAAAGTTACTGCAATAGATAAAGGGATGATTGAGTGGGAGAAGACAGAGAGTTGTAATTAATGGGCACGGATCATTGTGGACTAATGTTATTGGTGGAATCCCCAGAGTTCGTGACCATTTTTGTTTTCTATATTTATCAAATGATACTGATGAAGGTATAACAGGCATAATGTCCAAGTTTGCAGATGATACAAAGGTTGGCAGGGTTCTTAATGACAGTATGATGGTACGCTGCTACAACAAATGAAGTTTAACATTGACAAATGTAAAGTACTACACATGGGAAACAGCAACCCCAGAGCAACATATCAACTCTGTGGTACTACACTGACAGTGGTAGAGAATGAAAGGGACTTGGGGGTGGTTGTGCAGGCAGATATGAAGTTCTCTGAGCAGTGCACACGGGCTACAAGAGTAGCTCATGGAGTATTGTCAATGATATATAGGAATTTTTCTAGCAGGGATAAGGAGGTGATTATTCCCTTGTATAAGGCAATGGTCAGGCCACACCTAGAGTACTGTATACAGGTCTGGAGGCCTCATTTCAAGAAGGATGTAGAGCTGCTGGAACGAGTACAGAGAAGGGCAACAAGATTAGTGAATGGAACAAAGGGGTGCTCTTATGAAGAAAGGCTTAAGTTTTGCAAATTACAGTGTCTGGAGACTAGGCACCAGCGAGGTGATCTGATAGAGGTGTATAAAGCCTTGAATGGTTTGAGCATGCTCAATGCTGATGGGATTCTTCCTCTCGCTCAGAATAATCACCTGAGAGGGCATAAATTCAAATTGAGGAAAGACAGATGTAGGATAGACGTGCGGAAATTTGCCTTTAGCCAGCGGGTGGTTGGTTGGTGGAACAGACTTCCATCCCTTGTCGTGGAAGTTGATAGCCTAAATAAGTTTAAGGCTCAGCTGGACAGGTATTTTGAACAAACAGAGGGGTGAAGTGGAAGTGGTTTTTTTTTTTTTTTTTTTGGCTGATGCTGCATAAGCTTGCTTTCTTGCATCAAATGCCTCTACTAATGCTAATGCTAACAGGATCTGGAGACTTTGTCAGGTGGGTTGAGAGGTAGCAACCAAAGTTTAACATTGACAAATGCAACGTATTGCACATAGGTAGCAGTAACCCCAAAATAAGATGCAAACTGTACAGTACTACACTCATGGTAATACAGAATGAAAAAGAACCGAGGGTTATTGTGCAGTCAAATATGAACGTTTCCAGTAGAGCAGTGCCAGAGCAACTCATGGGGTCTTGTCATCGACATACCAGGAACTTTGCTAGCAGGAGGTGATTATCCCTTTGTGTAAGGCAATGGTCAGCCCACATGTTGAGAAATGCATACATGTCTCGAGGCCTCATTTTAGGAAGGATGTACAGCTGCTGGAATGAGTTCAGAGAAGGGCACATGATTGGTGAGTGGAAAAAAAGTTACAAAGAAAGGCTTAAGTTCTGAAAACTGCAGCATCTGGAGACTAGGCACCTGTGAGGTGATCTTATTGAGGTGTATAAGGCTTTGATTGGATTGAGCAAGCTCAGTGCTGATGGGCTTCTTCCTCTTGCTCAGATTATGCTTGCTTTTTTTAGTTACTTGATGGGGCATAAATATAAACTCAGAAAAGACAGTTAGAGAATAAATGGCCAAAAATTTTCCTTTAGCCAGGGAGTGGTTAGTTGCTGGAACAAACTTCTATTTGTTGTTGTTGAAGTTGATAGCTTAAATAAATTGAAGAAAGAACTGGACAAACAATTGGAGTGAATGGATAGGTAAATGGAAAGAGTTTTTTTTTTTTTTTTTTGTTTCTTTTGTTTGTTTGTTTGGCTGATACTGTATAAGCTTGCTTTCTTGCATCAAATGCCTCTACAAACGCAGACTGCAACAGCCTTTAAGTGAGTATGTAGTGATATGTGTTTCGATGGAATTGTACATTCTCCAAAATGGCAACACTTCCACAGGTGTATTTGTTTTATCCCTGTCTCTTCTGGAGAGATTATAATTTTTAATAGAGGTAGACGAGACACTTTGGAAGTCAAGTCGGTTTCCTGCAAACATATGCCTACTGGATTATAATGAGTGATAAGTCCACATATGTCATCAGTATTGCCAAGTAGTCCCCTGAAATTCCATTATAAGGATGTACTCCATTATTTAGTTTTAAAGCTGGAAGGTGGATCTGCTTGCTTTTTATTAGCTGTTTGCTTATATTGATCACTTTTGCGGCTATCTTTTTAAGAAAGAAGGGGCGTCCTGTAGTCATGTCCTTTTCAGCATATATATATATATATACACACACAGGAATCCCTCAATTAGCGTGAGACTTGAATTAATGCGGTTCATAATTAGCTACCAATATTCGATTAACACAAATCAAAATTTTGATTAATGTGTTAATTTTGATTAGGCTTGGTCTAGGCCTAAAGAAACTGAAGCCAGTGATACTACGAAAGTCAGTACCAAGCTACGAATGTAAATACAGTGCTAAATTAGATAGTATGAATCAGAGCTGTAATACTCAATATGTTCTACGTTGATAATAATATTAGTAAATTAATAAGAGGAGTTTACCTCAATATAGTACGTGGAACACTTCCGTATGATACCCTCCAGAAATTAAAACGGAAAAAACGAAAAAATCGACAACTTACCGGTACATTAAAGTAAAATATAAATAATTAAAGTAAAATATAAATAATTAAATAATCAATTTAACACAATTCAAAATCAATTCAAAACAATTAAAATTCAAATTAACGCAATTAAAAGAATCTAACGAAAATATTCAAAACGATTTTGAGGAAGGAAAATCGTTTTGAATATTTTCGTTAGATTCTTTTAATTGCGTTAATTTGAATTTTAATTGTTTTGAATTGATTTTGAATTGTGTTAAATTGATTATTTAATTATTTATAATTTACTTTAATTATTTATATTTTACTTTAATGTACCGGTAAGTTGTCGATTTTTTCGTTTTTTCCGTTTTAATTTCTGGAGGGTATCATACGGAAGTGTTCCACGTACTATATTGAGGTAAACTCCTCTTATTAATTTACTAATATTATTATCAACGTAGAACATATTGAGTATTACAGCTCTGATTCATACTATCTAATTAATTTTCAAACTCTTATTGACTATTTCATTCACTTCCTGTCTCTCCAGTAGTATACAATCGATACACTCAATTATGGGAGATTTTTTGAATGGCTTGGTACAAAATTACATTAAATCTACACTAAGGTACTCGGCCCAAAGTTACCATATTTCTTTCCTAAAATATTGCCTTCAAAACAACATCGTTCCGAAGTTTGCCAGGGTGAATTTAAATCGAAAAATTTCAGGCATAAAACAACTATCACTGGCGACATCACGTAATATTGTTAAGCTTGCCTTAAAATCTCGATATTCGGATAAACAAAAATACCTTTCCCAGGTTAGGAAGCTTCGCGATAAATTAAAAAATTATCTACATCCGAACGATTGGTCTGTATTGAAGACCTCCATAGATTTGCGACGGGAAGCAGAAGCCTCAGAAATAAAAAACAGACACGTTAATAAGTTGCAAACATTATCGAATAGTTCAAGACACGTTCATGCGAATTCTAACACATTGTCGCGAGCTTGCGACCAAGTTCACACGAGTTGGGTGACATCCCCCCCCAGACACATAACGCACTACCACAGAATATGTCGGCTAGTTCACGAACACCCCCTCACCCAGTATCCAACGAACCGACATATCAACAGGTTACAAATCTTTCCTCGTGTACACTATCGCAGGACCAGATTTCACTTTTATCCAAAGGATTAAATTATAATTTACCACCTCGAAAGCTGCCAAAAAAACAATGCGTAATTGATATTGAATTTGGACTTCGTAGTGTTCCACAAAAAGATGTATTTATTCAACAAGTTAACCAAGTAGTGAATAACATAAAAGAAACGCGACTTCCTAAATTGAATACACATGACAGTTCAGCTTTACGAGAACTTCGAGAAAATAAGGACATTATTATACAGAGGGCAGATAAAGGAGATACAGTGGTAATACTAGATAAACATGATTATATTAATAAGTTAGATTCAGTTGTATCTGATACCTCCACTTATTGTGAAGTGGACCCGACACTGTTTACCAATTTGGTAAATCAATACAATAAAACGTTAACCACATATCGTAAAAACGACTACATTACTATGGTTCAGTTGAAGGAATTGAAGTCCAGAACATACAATATTCCTGCACTTTTTGGTCAGGTAAAATTACACAAGCCTGGATTTCCGATTCGACCTATTGTTTCCTACAGGAACTCGGCATTTTCAGCCTTAGCCACACATGTATATAACATTATAAAACCTTTTAGACAGGTTATACAATTTGGGATTAAGAATTACGATACATTATTTAATAATCTTAAAGACTGTAGACTCGGCGACAATGACAATTTATTCTCATTAGATGTTACCTCATTATATACGAATGTAAACGTTGAATACACATTAGATATTATTTGGGATATGTTAAATAAAAACTCGACACCGATTAATTATACGAAACTGCCTATAAAGGAGATTTTTCACTTAATTAAACTATTAGTCGAGGCTAACTACATCACCTTTCGAGACAAGGTGTACAAACAAATTTTTGGATTACCAATGGGTTTGAGCCTGAGTGGCTTAATGTCAGAGATCTATCTCTCAACGATTGAGCAGATACATTTGACACCTTTTCGTCCCCGTATCACATACTATGGGAGGTATTTAGACGATGTTCTAGTTATTACCGATAGTAGTACTATCCAAGACATTTTACATTCGTTTAATAATATTCATTCTAGACTCAAATTTACATTGGAAAGGGAAGATACGGATACTAAGTCATTAAACTTTCTAAATTTCACGCTTACCCGGGACTCGAACAAAATACAATTTAGCATCTATCGAAAACCCACAAACACCGGTATGCTTCTACATTATAATAGCTACCACCCGTTCACCTACAAAAGATCGATTATTTTTAATCAATTTCTAAATGCCTATAAATATTCAACGACGGATTCTGCTTTAGACTCAGAAATACAAATATTAACTAGCAGATTCTTGAACAGGGGTTATCCCATTAACACAATAAATCGAATTAGGGTACAAGCTAAGGATAGGATACAAAATACTGCACCAATCAACAATAGTAATATCAAAAAATACTTTATTTCTGTCCCATATGTTGAACAGTGGCACAAACAGCTTAACAGATTCTTTAAAGATACCGAATTTAAAATTATAGCTAGGCCTATACGGAAGTTACACACTATACTGAACAATCGCTCGGTTCTTTCGGCGTTCGCAACACAAATTAATGATCTAGTATACAACATTTCTTGCGGTGATTGCGACTCGTCTTATCAGGGTTCGACGCGGTTTTCTCTTAATATCCGTGTAAATCAACACGAAGCCTCAGTTCGTGCTTCTCGTTCAGCAGCGTCAGAATTAGCCTTTCATGCCATTAACGAAAAACATACTTTTTTTATTTAACGAGGCCAAAATACTTAACGTTCAACGTAATTATACGCGACTATTAATTGCAGAAACCGTTGAAATTAAATTACACGAGAATTCTGTTAATGTTCGGCGGCCATATTTGATCTCTGATGCGTGGACCTTTACGCGCATGCGCGAAGACACATAATCACTATTTAAGTTGCAGGTTTAGCCTGATTCGGTAATTTTCATTCCTGTGATCACGACAGTCGGTCGAAAAGCATTGTCAGCTTCAAAAGGAAGGAAAATCGTTTTGAATATTTTCGTTAGATTCTTTTATTTGCATTAATTTGAATTTTAATTGTTTTGAATTGATTTTGAATTGTGTTAAATTGATTATTTAATTATTTATATTTTACTTTAATTATTTATATTTTACTTTAATGTACCGGTAAGTTGTCGATTTTTTCGTTTTTTCCGTTTTAATTTCTGGAGGGTATCATACGGAAGTGTTCCACGTACTATATTGAGGTAAACTCCTCTTATTAATTTACTAATACAGTGCTAAAATATGCATGACATTATAGAAATACATTGCTTGTTTTCTTAGTGAGCCCGCAGTTCAGTTCACAAAAGGGAGTTACTGTTTATTTCGCATCATGTCATACCGTCTCCATCAAGAAGAAAAAATAAACAAAAATGAACGCAATCTACAGTGTGTGAAGCTAGTTTGTTTTTCTACCATAAGAAAATAAAAAGAAACGGGTTATTTCAAACGTGTATTGTTACAACAATTGAAATATTTCCTAACATTATGCACTCCGAAGGACAACACCGGCCGCACTGTGTTTATTACGTACAGGCAGATCAGTTGCTTTCATTTCTTCTTGCGTTGCGTGTTGACGTGCAGAATGTTATCTCCCGCCATTACATGTTGTTTACATTAATTACTGTGCATACTAATTAATTACATTGATTTCTATTAAAGTTTTTTATATATTATGTAATTATTAACTATGAATAAAAGGAAAAGTGTATCTGATAGTGCCTCTGGTAAAAAGAAAAGAAAAGTGATAACGTTAGATGAAAAAATTGAAGTCATAAAAAGATTTGAAGAAGGTGATAGTAAAATACAAATTTCTCGACATCTTGGAATGCCTGAATCAACAGCTCGTATGGACAACTTTAAGTAAAGCCAGTGCATATAAGGAAAAAGGTCAGCTTGCTTCATCATCAGCACTCACAAACCACAAGAAATAGAAGTGTTACGATGATTGAGATGGAACGTCTTTTAGCCATTTGGATAGAAGACTGCAATCAAAAAAGGAATTCCAATCTGCACATAAAAACAAAAGCCTTGAGTATTTTTGCAATGTTAAAGGAAAAAGTCAACAATAGAAAACTTGTTGTAGAGCGGTAACTGAAGAAAACGTATAAGAAAGTTCTTCAAAAGAAAAAGTGATTGAAGCAGAAACGGAAGAAAATTTCACTGCCAGTAAAGGCTGGTTTGAACATTTTAAGAAAAGAAATGGACTGCATAATGTTGCATTGGCTGGAGAAGTTGTTGTTGTTGTTGTTATTTGGTTTTTAGGAGCATTAGCAACTAAGGCCATATTGCTCCGGGATATGCGGTGGTCATTCCCTGAATGACCTTTCCGCATCCTCCGTATTTGGTGGTGATGGGCTCGAACCCCGGTCTAATCAAGAAGCGTGTGCTACGCACTGCTGCTCCTTCCCACCTGGCTACGGAGGCGCCGCTGGAGAAGTGCAAATGTAGATAAAGATGCATCCACAAAATATCCCGAAATTTTAAAGAAAATTGTTGATGACGGTGGCTACACAGATCAACAAATATTTAATATTGATGAAACAGGCCTTTTTTTGGAAATGAATGCCAAAAAAAACCTTTCTAGCAAGAAAAGAAAAGGCTCAACCAAGCTATAAAGTTTCCAAAGATAGAATTAAACTTTTACTGGGAGACAATGCAGAAGGTGATTCGAAATTAAAACTCATGGTTATCTATAGAAATGAAACTCCCAGATCTTTTGGTAAAGGTTTTAATAAAGCAAGCCTACCTGTTGTTTGGCGCTCTAATAGAAAAGCTTGGGTCACGAAAGCTTTATTTGAAGAGTGGTTCGCTAGCTATTTTTGTCCGAAAGTTAAGGCCTACCGTGAAGAAAATTATCTTGCATTCAAAATTTTATTAATTTTAGACAATGCCCTGGGCCACCCACCAGCACTTTCTGATTTGTGCGAAAACGTGGAAGTTGTTTTTTTACCTCCAAATACAAGTCTTTTACAGCCTATGGATCATGGCATAATCGCTTCTTTTAAGGACTATTATTTATACAGAACATTTGTGCAAGCAATTGAAGCAACAACTGGAAATGGTGCAGTTTCTTTAGTTGAATTTTGGAGAAATTATAGCATCAGGAAAGCAATACACAATATTCATGAGTCATGGTCTGAAGTAACATCCAGCAATATGAGAGCAGTTTCGAAGCATATTTTATTGCACAAATGATTTCTGTAGTTTCACTGGTGTCAACACTGTTATTGATGAAATAGCAAATATTGGAAGAGATCTAGGCTTTGATGAAATCGACAACAGTGATGTTTGTGAATTGCTGGAATCACATTCAGAACAATTAAGTGATTCTGACCTCCTTAATATTGATGAACAATATGCATATGTCAAGGTGGAAATTTGCTAGGAAGAAAATGTTCAAAGAAAGAAGTTGCCATTAAAAGAACTTGAAGGAATATTTCGCGCAGCTGTTAATTTGAAACAACTAATCATGGATGCAGACCCAGGTATCGAGCATAGTATGCAAATTCGCAAGAACATTGAAAAAAAATGTGTATCCATACAAGCAAATTTATGATGAAAGGAAGAAAGAAAAGTCTGCGCAAACCTGAAATATTTTAAAATATTTGAAATATTTTAAAATATTTGAAATATTTTAAAATTTTGAAATATTTTACAAATATTTTACAAAGAAATAAAGTGAGTTATATATTGTAATTTTTTAATTTCAATAAACTTTTGATTACTGTACTGCAAATATTTATAATTATCCTTTGTTTTTTTACTGCTGTGCATTAAATTTCCATAAAAAGGCATATTTTTAAAAAATATTGATTGGTATATTGTAGGTTTTGAAATGAATTAGGCTGTTTTGTATTGATTATTAACTTCAATTAGTGTGATTTCACATAGTGCGCCATTTTCCCAGAACCAATTAATCATGCTAATCGAGGGATTCCTGTACCTAAGTAGATCAATTGGCACATTGTTTCAATTATTAAAGTCATAGACAAATATAACTTCATGTTTGTGTTTGATATAACAAATATATCAAACACTTGCACAAAGACATTTTGTTCACTTTTCAGCACAAATCTGGCACATTAACCTCAAAAATAAACTGAGCTCACAGTGATAAACATTGCTGCTTGATGCTCTTCAGATCAAGAAACAAATGACTGAAGACAGCACTGCCAACCTGTGAAAGTTTAGTTTACAAATTCCTGGCATTTACTCCTAACTTAATGCTTTCAATAATGCAACTAATGACATCAACTTAAATGATTTCTGAAAAAGTGGTCTGCTATAGAAAAAAAAAGCAAATAACATTTCTGAAATCAGAATAAAAAACTATGCAGATTGTAACTCAGACAAATATATATGATTTCTACTGAGCAAAATCTTGTGAAACAGTTGTAAAACTGTTACCTTAATTGTCAGTTACCACAATTGTCTCATTTCTTTAGTCAGTCAAATAACTGCCAAGAGTACAAAAGTGGCATTTGCAAAGAGGCATTTCAAGATACTTATACCATTGTGCCATATCAGAGAAGGTATGGCAAGTTATAAATTTTGAAATGAAAAAACTGGGCTCTACTCCTGTCAGCAAAAACAAGAAGGTATGATTACTGTGGCCTGAGGAACACCAACACTTGGATACTGCAGGACTGGGAAAAACTTTGCACTATTCATCAGTTAGCTTCTGCTGTTTTGTGCTTTGTGGGAGGATCAGCATATGATGAAAACAGCATGAATCCAAGGACCCATCCTAAGTGGCAATGCAAGCTGCTTGTAGTGGTAGTATAATAGTGTGAGGAGTTTACATTGTATCTCTTGATATTAGTGAAGCAACATTTGGATGCGACAAGTTATCTGAAAATTGTTTCTAACTAGGTACATCATGTTTACAAGGCATCCTATGAATGAGTTTTCTTCCAAAGGATAATGCACTATGTCACAAGCCAAGAATTGTACAAAACTGGCTCCTGAAACATAAGATTGAATTAATCCTACTGTATTGGCCTTCCATAGTCACCAGATCATAAACCAATTGAGCACCTTTAGAATAAGGTGGAATATGCTCTTTGCAGTAGAGATCTGTAATTGTTCAAGTTGCACCAAGTATGGGAAGCAGTTGAGTCAGCATGGGCCAGAATTCCCATGGGATGCCTTCGACACCTTGTTGGATTCATGCCACCCTGATGAATTCAAACTGTTCTTAGGGCTAAAAGTGGGGGATGTCCCACCCCTGTATTAGGTAGGTGTACCTTATAAGGTATCATTGAGTGTATTTCCTTGCATCACTTCAGAAAAGATGTAACTCAATGTATAGTAGGTGGCACAATGGGATTTCAAATGCAGTTTCCAATATACTGCAATTACTGTACAATTAGTGACATTTAATTCACTGAAATGCTTGAACAAAGTATGTCTCAGAAGTTTCAGTAGACCTTATATTTGATTTTTTTGGTTATATTTTCATTCCCCTCATAAATGTAGGTTAAATTTGATGTATTATTTCAGAATTTAATTCAATCCTCTATATCTTAATTAACCATAAAAGATTTTCTCTTCCTTTCTCTGTAGGTGATGTTCGTAATGATTTATATCTTACCCTGGTTCAAGGAGAGTTTTCTAAAGGCTCAAAATCATCTGATAAGAACGTAGAAGTCACAGTTAGGGTTTGCAATGAGAAAGGCCAAGTTATTCCAGTATGTAGTGCCATTTACAAAATTTTCATACATTTCAATTTTAGAAGTAAAGTGTCCACATTCTGACAAATTAGGAAAAATTCTGAAGGTTCGGGAACATTATTCAGAATGCAATGGGAGAGAAAAATGGCGAGACTTAAAATTTAAGTTATTTGGAAGGGAGTTTACTTGAGCTCTTTGGGGTCCTTTACCATTTAATTTCTTGTAAATAATTATAAATTGTAGTATGAGAGTGTTATTAAAATAATAATACAAAACTCTTCTCCATAACGGTAGAAAACAGGTGCTGCAATTTTCACTTTTGGAAGTAAACTTCAAAGAATTGTTCTTATATAGGCAATCCCTGGTGTTCATTTGTTTGATATTTGATTGCTCAAAGCCAGCTTATTCCACCAAGATTGCAGATTGGTAAAATTTGGAACCATTTGACTCTTCATCAGAATTCATAAATGTTTAGCACTTTTCCACCCATGGAACACTGAACATTGAGTAACACTACACATCCTCTGAAAAATGCTTCTCCATCTGTATCACTCTTGAATATACAGTGGAGGGCATTTGATATTTTTGTTTTGTTTTTCTCAAATGTTCACATTTCCTACTCTATTACTGCTGTGTATTTGCTGTTGCATATTTTTTTTTTATTCTGATTTTTGAATATATCAACTGAAATAAAGATTTTTAATGGCATCCAAAAGGAAAGGCAATGATGACAATCTAGTGGATAAAATAAAAGAACTTTACAAGTTTGAGTTGCTTCCTTTGTTCCTTAATTCATTTACAGTTGAAAACAGATGTAAATATACCTGGTTCTGGTGTTGTGATTGTTGAAATGGAATCAAACTTTTGATAGACATCAGCATAAAAAACATGTTCCTCTTACTGTCTGTATGGTGATTCTAAGGGAAGGATGAGGAAAGTTCTTCTGATAAGTTTTATGTAATTCGTGACTGGTTTTATACATTTAAGAGAAGGGGCCAGTTTTATGTAACTAATTGGTGTAGCTGCATAAATTCGGTGAATATAGTCTGATAAATTAGTTGAATTGATTGAAATGAAACTGGCTTGGAAGTAATTCTCAGGCGGACCTTATTTCATTTTATGATAAGGATGATTAATGGCATTAATTAGGAGATGCTTCCTTTAGAAGATCTAGATAAACTAGGTAGATGGGCTTAAAAATGCCAGTTGAGATTTAGAATTCAAGAGTGCACGGTACATTTAGGTACAGATAATGAAAGTTTATAATAAAAAATACCTAGGACTAATTGTAGAGTCTGACATGAAGGTCTCTGAACAGTGCAAACAGGCTGCTAGGACAGCTTAGGATGTTTTGTAAATGATATACAGAAACTTTGCCAGCAGGAAGAAAGAGGTGGATGTGTCCTCGTTCCTTCAAATAGGATAAGAAAAAGAGCAGTGGTTAGGCTGCATCTTAAATCCTGCATATAGCTTCGAAAACCTACATGCAGGATTTTAGGAAATTTTAGGGAATCTGTTGGAAAGGGAAAACAATAGCAAGGTTAGTTGGGAGCACAAAAAAAAGGTAGTCTTAACTAGAAAGATTTTGATTCTGTGAGTTTCAGTATATGTCAATTAGACATCCATGAGTAGATCTGATTGGAGTGCTTAAGACTTGATGAAGGTTGAGTAAACTGATGTTACTCTTTCTTGGATGGCACATAAAAGTGGACATAAATTTAAATTCAAGGAGGATGGTTTCAGGGTACAGTGCAGAAATTGGCTTTCAACCAGAAACAAATTGATCATTAGAATGAACCTCCATCTCTTCTCATGAAGGTGAATGGTTTGGGTTAGTTTAAAAGAGGATTGAGCAAATTATTAAAAGGAATGAGAAAATTAAGTTTGTAAAAAGGATTATTTTATTTATATATATATATATATATATATATATATATATATATATATATATATACACAGGGTGTCTCAAAAATATTGGTACAAACGTTTAGGGGAGGTAGGTAACATCAAAAGGAATGTGAATCGCATAGGAACCCATAACCAGGAATGTCACGGGGAAAGTAGTAGTAGAGGCACAAGAAGCAGAAATGACACAAGACAGTAATTAGTGGCAAACATTTATTTGACATAATATTAACAATGCAGTATGAGATGGATGCATTTCGTGATGTTACAACAGATGCTCGAAGGTACCATCATGAGACGTGATGCATGCGAGACACCGACGCAGCATGGATTGGCGGACACCGTCGAACACACCTGGAGTTTCTTTGACAGTAGCAGCAGCGCAGACAAGTCTCACCACGAGATCCATTTCCGTCTCCACAGGTGATTCATACACGATAGATTTGAGGTCCCTCACAGAAAGAAATCAAGGCTCTATAAATCAGGTGACGTGGGACCGGGGCCTACTAGCTTCCGATCGAATAGACAGGAAGAAGTGATCCTCGCTCGATTGCGAATCGGGCATACACATGACTCAATCTTACCTACTCAGAGGTAAAGACCCCCCCCCTCCCCCTCAATGCCAAAACTGTCAAGTTCTGCTGACTATACATCACTTCATGATGAACTGTCCAAAATTTCATAGAGAATGTCAAAGAGCCTTTCAATCAATAATGAATAAACAAAACAACCTAATGCTTAAAACAATTTTAGATGACCGGCCAATTACCAAAGTTTTCTCCTTCCTTAAGTTAACTGGATACTTTCAAAACATATAAAATTAATAGTACACCTTTTATAGAGAATCTACACAAATATATATATATAGCAGAGTCTTGGTTCTGTGAAAAAATGCTGATATATGAAACTCTCCCACCTAGGCTAGGCGCATTATAGTCTAAGCTGCTCTTGCGCCTATAGCTTTCAAATAACAACAACAGCGTGGGAGCCAGGCAACGGATTCACCATGGCCAATCCATCGACACCCAAAACGCCTGCTCAAATGGTCATGAACACATCTTCCATAATGGGCAGGAGCCCCATCATGTTGAAACCAAATGTTGCGTCTCACATTTGCTGGAACATCATCAAGTAACCCTGGTAGAACTTGTTCAAGAAAGATCCGATATTTAGCGGAGTTCATGGTAACAGGTACGGGCCGACTAAGCAGTCACTGACCATACCTGCCCACACATTTATTGCGAAGCGATGTTGTGTCACATGGGGTGCACACCATATAGGTTGTTGTGAGCCCACACATGAGCATTGTGCAGGTTGAATAAGCCTTGCCGAGTGAAATAAGCCTCATCCGTGAACAAAACATAGGCTGGAAAATTCAAGTCTTGAATACATTCTTGGAGAAAGCACTGCGCAAAATCCACACGTGCAGGATGATCTTGGGGGAGCAGTAACTGAACCCTTTGGAGATGAAAGGGGTGTAAGGAATTGTCATGTACACAGCAATGAGACACTCCTAAGGCAGAGGCGTCACATATGCTGGTAGTAGGATTATTCTGGATGACATTCAACACACTTTCTTGCATGGTGGGAATTCGCGTCAAACGTGGTCTACCCGCACAACTTCTGTTACCTCTAAATGACCCATAATTGCACAAATTTTGATGCACACGTGCAAACAAACGGTGGTCCGGTACACGTCTGTCTGGGAAGCATTCTCCCTAAATTCGTTGAGTGGCTCGTCCATTGCCCTCTGCTAATCCATACACTAGGTGCATGTCTGCCAGTCCACAGTTCGTATATCGATGCATGCTCTTCATGCGGCGACTACCGCGCCGTCTACCGACTTACAGTGACGTTTCCGTTTATGGGTTCCTATGCGATTCACATTCCCTTAGATGTTACCTACCTCCCCTAAACGTTTGTATCAATATTTTTGAGACACCCTGTATATATATATATATATATATATATGTTATTATTATTTTTTTTTTTTTTTTTTTTTTTATATGTAGTGCTATGTTGAATGGATAAAAAATAAAAAAAATAAAAAATAACTGCTTTCGGATTCAAGCCAACAGTCCCAAATTTTTTGTTGATGCTAATTTTTTTTTCCATTATTCGAAAAAATATTTTAAGAACATTATTGGAATGTAAAGTGCTATTATTTTTTTGAATGATGTCTTTGTACATTTTGAGAATTTAAACAATGTGGATCCAAATGTGAATGTTGTGGTTATTTCTCAAATTACCGCTTCATCTCCAGCTCATGGATGGAACTATGATTGGAACCCTTAGAAGCATTATGCATGTTGCTAATGCAGAACCATTTCAGCAACTGATCAGGAAGGTAGTTGTCTAACCTTAAAAGACTTTTATAGAGGTTACAATATACAGAATGCAGAAAAAAACTTTGGAGATTCTTGGGATGAAGTCAAGTAGTCATTCATAAATCAGCCGTGGAAGAAGCTTTGCTCATAATTTTTTTTCACTACCTTTGCAAGATCTACGGATATCTAAGCAGCTCATCAGAGAAGTTGTTACAATGGGAAGCCAACTTAGAAATAGATGATACACATCAGTAAGTTAGTTGCATCTCATGCAGATGAGATGATCAAAGATGACATTGAATGGCAGCAATCCATTTGAGACTGCAATAGAAAGCAAGAATGATATGATGGTTTCTTGTAATCAACCGAAGGTGTTTTTCTAAAGCAACTGTTGCAAGATAGAAACTGTGTTTTCAGAAATGTATCCTTGTTATATCTTGGAGATTATCTTTACAATGAAAAAATCAATTGGACAGGATATCAGATGAGGCAACATTAAGGAATGCATTTACTCTGCTACTGGCTGATGTTCTGATGCATTGATATCCATTAATCAGTAGCACTGTTTATAAATAAACTGAGAAAATATACCATGCTGAAAAATATTTTAAATGTATAGTTACTGGTTATTCTTTTGGTGGAATTACTTGTGAGACAGAACAAACTAGGATCAATCTTAGTGATTATCCTTACATTTTACTGAGTTATTATAAACACTCTTGTAAACAAATGTCAAACCAGTAACACATTTAATCCTGTTATAAAATCTCAGCCTGTATTCTCTTGTACTTAAGATTTTTTTTATTTTTTTATTTTGTTGTTTTGCCATATAATATGGCAAATATTATATAATTATCACTATGCCTATATTGATAATTATCAATTAATATATATTTCGAAATGTAAAAGCATTAAATTAAAAATTCTTTACATATACACTTTTGATAGCTTCATATTAGCAACATACCACAACCCAATCATGACTTCATGTGTGCCATCTGCCACTATGTAATGCACTGTCTATGTATACTTTTCCTTCAAGAAAAGTATACTGACGGTGCCTGTCAATATACTTTTCATTAGACTGGTGTTCTGTTTGGGGAATGGGCAAAAGATGTGACTAAAAAAAGTTTCAACAGTGAAACATCATTGGGATCAGATTGATAGAGATGGGTACCTTGCATATGATCGCCCATTGTTCCATACAACACTTTCTTGTGTATCAAGAGCGAACCAGCTGTGGAAGACCCACAAGCCAGTCACGTTTTTTTTTACCAAAAGGAAGAGAACAAGGTCCTATGTGCTGTTCAGTGGAACAATGGGGCAAAGGACCAACAATACAACACAAGCATAAAACCACCCATTTCACATGCATTTAACTTTATCACATATGAGCCCTCTCAGCCAATAGCCCATCACAAGCAAATGCACCTTGAGCAGTCAATGAAACCATTGGACAATGAATGAGTGAAACCATTGGAGAGTGAATGAGTGGAGACAGTTGCTTGATATGGAGAGATAGATGGTTGGATGATTTGGAACATTTTCAGTAGGAGACCCCCAAACCTTCCAGTACCTTTCGATCAGTACCTCACTGGAGACTTGAACAGGTCCATCATTTCAGACCATCTTTCTGGACCACTGCAACATTTTCACCAAGACTTGTCATAGGGCTCTAATGCCCTATGATGTTCAGGTGAGTTATTATTATTAGCCATATGGTGCAAGGAAGCCTGAGGCTTATGCTGCACAAGACAAAAAAAAAATACCCGAGAGAGAGAGAGAGAGAGAGAGAGAGAGAGAGAGAGAGAGAGAGAGAGATAGGTAGGTAGAAAGGAATCACCAAGAAAGAGAAGAATGATGATATCCAGCTCAGGACCCTGGATGTGCCACGCCCATACTCACCAGATATGAGCCCCTGGGGATGAATTCTTCACTCTCCCATGACTACAAAACTCTCTCAGCATCTTACATGTGTGGGATGTGTGAAACAAATTTTTTATACCTAAATCTGCTAGTATTGAATACCTAGCAGTTGAGAGATATATAATCTTGTTGAGTCTAGGCAACACATCTGCTCTGTGCTAAAAATGTTCAGCCATTTATTACATGTATGTTTCTAATTCAAAGCAATCTGAGTATATAATAATAATTATTATTATTGCTCTTAAATTATATCTCCCTGATTGGGGATTCCACTTCATGATGGGTATTGCTACACATACACAGGGTGGTTGTTGTTATGTCAGGTGTTACTGTTGGTCAAGGAACTCTCTGACTGTCCTACAGGTGTTCAGGATTACGACTTTCTGGAGTTCCTTGTAGGTGTTCGCTGGAAGACCTTTTGCTGCTAGGCTGTTATGTAGGGTCTTTGGCACCATACCTGTGGTTGACATGATGATCGGGATGGTTGTTACTTGTTGCCTATGTCACATCTCTTTGATCTCCTGTCTTAGGTTCGTGTACTTCCTGATTTTTTTCCCCATGGGTTTCTGCAGGTTGACAGTGTTGCGTAGCGCTGTGTCAATTAGATAGGTAGCCTTTTCCTTCTTGTTCACAAGGGTTACGTCCGGTCTGTTGTCCGGGATTGTCCTATCTGTTATTATGGCGCGGTGCCAGTATAGGTTGTCGGTTGGGGTCTCTAGTACTGCCTGGGATTCGTACTTGTAGTGGGTAGACTTTCTTCGACCAACTGGTATTTCCTTGCTAGCTTCTGATGTGTTATCCGAGCTACAGGTTGTGTCTATGAGTGTACTCAGTCTGGGTGATCACATTGCTCCCCCTGGTGATGTGTTGGATCGTTTCTGAGGCCAAGTGGCATTGTCGACATGTGTTATCTGACATTCCGGGCTCCTTTGCGATGTATTTTCTATAGTTTCTGGTGTTGATTATCTAGTCTTGGATGGCCAGCATGAATCCTTCAGTCTCGAGGAAGAGTGTCCCTCTTGCGAGCCATGCATTGGAAGCAGTGGTGTTGATGTGATCTTGATGGAGGTCATTGTAGAGTCTGCCATGGAGTGTCTTCTTTACCCATCTTTCTAACTTTGTTTCTTGTACTGTCTGGGCAGGAGGTGGTTTCCTCACTTAGGTTGAGTGAGGTATACGACTTATCTATCTTCCTTATGGCCTGGTGGAGTGGTGCTGTGTTGTTCTCGAAGTAATCCTTCAGGTTAACTATCGCTGTTTTCTGTTGTTCTATCAATTCTATCAGGCCCCTTCTTCCCTGTTTCTGAGGTATTGTTATTCTCTCCACTGCTGACTTTGAGTGGTGTTGGCGACTATTGGTCATTATTGTCCTTGTCTTTTGCATGATATCTTCTAGCTTGGTGTTAGTCCAATCTATGACCCTGAATGTGTATGTTAGTACTGGAGCTGCATAGGTGTTTATGACTTTAACTGTGTTCCCTCCATTCAGTTTTGCTTTCAGCAGGCTTCTGAGTCTCTGATGATATTTTTCGGTCAGGCACTTCTTGATTTCCTTGTGCTCTAGCTGCTCAGCCTGCATCATCCCTAGGTATTTGTAGGTCTCTCCTTCTATCAAAGCTTCGATCTCTTTACCAGCCAACAGCTAGTAGTTTCGGCCAACTAAATTTTCCTGTTGTTAGTGTATGTGTCTTGCATTTTTCTAGACCAAATTTCATCCTGATGTCCTTGCTGAATTCTTTGGTGATCCGGAGTAGTTGCTGGAGTTGCTTCTCAGTTGCTGCGTAGAGCTTGATGTCATCCATGTACATCAGGTGGGTGAGAGTGTTCAGGTTCTTTCTTCCTTCTTTGAGGTTATATCCATACTTGCTGCCGTTGAGCATGGTGGATAACTGCTTGAGTGTCAGACAGAACCATATGGGCTCAGAGCATCTCCCTGAAAGATTCCTCTTCTAATGGGGATTGGCCTGGTTGTGATGTTCTCGACCTTAATGGTGGTACTCCATTTCGCCATTGTTGCTCCTAGGAAGTTTGTCACTATCGGATTGATCTTGTAGATCTTCAGGGTCTCTATTAGCCACCTATGAGGTAGGGATCGAAGGCCTTGCAGTAATCAATGTAGGCTGTGTATAGGTTGCGGTGCTTCTTGAAGGCTTGCTCCATAACTCCGACATCTATGGTTAATTGCTCCTTGCATCCTTTGCTCCTCCGCTTGCATTCTTTCTGCTGTTCGGCCATTATGTTCTAACTCTCTAAGTGGTCTGATATCTTCTTAGTTATGCAGATGGTCAGGATCTTGTACATCGTTGGAGGCATGTGATTGGCCTGTATTTTGCCGGGTTTTTTGTATCTTCATCTTTAGGCTTTAGATTATGTGATTCCTTCGGTGAGAAACTTCAGAATTGTTTCTGGGTTGCTTATCATTCTAGTGAACTGCTCTGCTTGTGTGTGCAGGTGAGCTTCTTGTTCCAGTAGTTATGGAGGTTATCAATTATTGGGGTTGGCCAGTTGTGGATGTTCCTGATCGACTGTTTCACTTCTTCTCTCATCTCTTGTATGTCCTTCGTTTTCTTCCGTTCTACTTTTATCCAGGGTGCTCTGCTGTTATGTCTTACTTCACTGCTCCTGATATTTCCCCAGAACTCTTCGATTGTCTTCTTCTCAGGTTAGCCGTTTCCTGCTTTCTCATGTTCACCAAGTTTCCTGTAGAAGGCTCTTTGGTCCTCATCGAAGATTTGGTTGTTTAGTTTCCTCTGGAAGCTCTCTTTATATCGGTGTAGTCTCTTGCTGAGTGCGAGGAGGTTCTGCTTCAGTGTGTCCAAGTATTCTCCTATTCCCTGATTTCTGGTCTCATGTTTGCTGTGGACGCTGTCTCTCTTTAGTATGCTCTTCACCTTTCCAATCAGTTTCTTACTTCTATTACCCTGTTGGTAATGGGTCAACTGACCTATCTTGACTCTTAATTCTTCTATCTTCTGCTGAAGTCTTCTTTCTCAAGCTGGTGGTTTTTTCTGTTTTTGGTTCTTCTGCTGCTGGTCTCTCGTTTCTTTTCCATTAATCCTAGTGGCTGCTATGACAGCACAGTATACGGCTGTATGGATAGCCTCCAGCTTGCACCATTGTTATCAAGGTAATGTGACATTATTTGCCGATTGAGGTGGTCTCTTACGCTCCACAGGATTTTATTTGGTCTCTGCTTAGGTATCACGTGGGTCCTTGTGGGGTCCATTCCTTTGAATTCTGTTATGGCATTCTTCCACTCTTCTACTATTCTGGATAGCATGACGTGTTCTCTTTCCACTTCAGCTACTCTGGGTTGTATTTCTTCTTGCTGTTCCTCCTCTGGTTCCATATTGACCATATTCTTTGTGCTTTGTAGCAGATTGCCAACATCCTGCTTGATTTTTCCAAGATGGCAGGAGCTATTAGGTTCTTCGTGATGCTGACGCTGGTCCTTCTTTGGTCTGCTAATCGCTGTTCAGTGACCTGACTATCCGAGTATCATTCCAACCACTTGGTATGTAGTCGCAATCTGTACATTGTCATATCGATCTCTAGCCTGGTTATTTCATAGTATGCTCTCATGATGTATGTACAGTAAACCCCCACTATTCGCGGTATCTGTATTCGCGGTTTCGCGTATTCGCGATCGCTGATTTAAAACAAAATGAAACCTAAAAAAATGTGAATTTTAAAGCGCCGTGAATATTACCGCCATAAAAAACATGGGCCTGGCTAAAATTATCTTGCCCGGTCAAAACAGCGCTCAGTGGGTGGGGAGAGAGCGGTGACAAAATCGCGAGCGTGGATGTGTTTCACTAATCCTTGTTCAGTATGTGTTTATGCGCTTGTAATGGAAGTTTTCGTCGTTCGTTTTTAATTTATATGCTTATAAATTGATATGCTTACAAAAGTGATAAATCTACCGTTTTGCAGTGTAAAACAGACTTTTTCGAGAATGTTAACGGACGAAAGTGACTTTATTGTGGACAAGTTCTTTCTAACCAGTACAAAAATATGGCTACAAATAACAAGGGAAATGTGAAAATATCAAAGGTGATGACATTAGCGAATAAAATTGAGTTATTAAACAAAATTTCTAATGGTGAAAGTGTCTCCTCAGTGGCAAAACATTATAAAATCAATGAGTCAACGGTACGACCAGTCAAGAAATCGGAAGAAAAATCCGCCGTAGTGTCCGTGAAAACGCGATAATTGCTTCAAAAATTTGGTCTGTAACTCGTGACGTTAAATTAGAAAAAATGGAAAACGCTTTAAATCTGTGGATAGAAGACCGAACTCAAAATAAAATCCCGTTAAGTTCACTCATCATTCATGAAAAGGCAAAACTCCTTTATCAACACTTTAGCGAAACTGGTGATAGCACTGGCGGGATAAGTTTTTTTTGCTAGCAAAGGCGCTGGTTTGAAAGATTTGTTTGAAATTTCTAATAAACATTACATTTAATATTAAATTGTTTCTTATTTTCATTTCGATGCCACATGCTTGCATTTCACTATGTACTGTCTATGTGCGTAGTCATATTATAAAGGTACATATAATACATACATAGACAAAATTTTAGACTAGTTTTTCTTATATATTTCATGCTTTGGAACGGAACCCCTTTATTACTATGGGAGCCATAACTCAGTATTCGCGTTTTCGGCATTCGCGACATTTCTCAGGAACGTAACCCCCGCGAATAGCGGGGGTTTACTGTATTCATTTCAATGATCCACTTCAGTTGGCATTTTCTTCCTTCCTGGGTGGTCACTAGCGCAGTTGCGCAGGAAACACTTTCAGTTGATGGGGCTGGATGGTCTTGACGTTCTGTTGTGGTAGCCTTATGGGGGACAGCACCACTTGTTCCACTGTCTTGCTCTTGAGACTGTCTCCAACTTTTTGAGCCGACCCCTCTGCCTAAAGCCTGAACGTGAGTGACTTTATCCTGCGCCACACTCGATGCAGTATGAATAATATTTATCTGCGACAACATCCATCTATGGAGGTGGACTTGTTTAGCTTCGGCTTATGTCCAGTGGTTTATTTATTTAGTTAGTTCGTTCTCATGAGTGACATCAGATGGCACCACTATCTCCATCAGACCTTGGGGAAGGTAAGTCCAAAGGGGTGACTTTCGTGTTGTGTTTTTTTTTTTTTTTTTTTTTTAATATTATTATTATATTGGTCTCCTAGCGAAATAGAGCCGTGTTCGCTTCCACCAGTGCTGGTTTCGAACCCGAGTCCATCAGGCTGGTAGTCCCGTGTCTTAACCACTGGACCATCGTGCCTCCTTTATTATTATTATTGTTGCTCTTATATTATTTCTCCCTGATTGGGGGATTCCACTCCGTGACGCATAATGCTACCAAGTACACAGGGTGGTTGTAATGTTTGCTGTTACTGTTGATCGAAGAAATCTCTGACTATCCTACAGGTGTTCAGGATTGCAACTTTCTGGAGTTCCTTGTAGGTATTCTCTGGGAGACCTATTGCTGCTAGGCTGCTATGTAGAGTATTTGGTACCATACTGGTGGTTGACACGATGATCAGGATGGTCGATACTTCTTGCATATGCCACATGTCCTTGACCTCATGTCTCAGGTTCTTGTACTTCCTTATTTTTTTCTCATGGGTTTTCTGGACATTGCTAGTGTTGGGCACTGCAATGTCAATCAGTTATGTAACCTTTTACATCTTGTTCACAAGGGTTGTGTCCAGTCTGTTGTGCGGGATGGTCTTATCCATTATTATGGCGCGGTCTCAGTACAGCTTGTGGGTTCGGGTCTCTAGTACTGCCCTGGGTTCGTACTTGTAGTATGGTACACTTTCTTTGGTCAACTGGTATTTGCTCGCTAGCTTCTGATGTATTATCCTGGCTACCTGGTCGTGTCTATGAGTGTACTCAGTCTGGGTTATCACCTTGAACCCAGCTCTGATGTGTTGGATCATTTCTGAAGCCAAGTGGCATCTTTGACATGTGTCATCTGACATTCCAGGCTCCTTTGCGGTGTATTTTATATAGTTTCTGGTGTTGATTATCTGGTCTTGGCTGGCTAGCATGAATCCTTCAGTCTTGGAGAACAGCATCCCGCTTGTGAGCCAGGCATTGGAAGCAATGTTATCGGTGTGATCTTGATGGAGGTCATTTAGTGTCTGCCATGGAGTGTCTTCTTTGCCCATCTTTCTAACTTCATTTCTTGTACCGTGTGGGTGAGAGGGGGTGTTGTTCTCGAAGTAATCCTTCAGGTTAACTATCGCTGTTTTCTGTTGCTCTATCAGGTCTATCAGTCCCCTTCCTCCCTCTTTCCGAGGTATTGTTAGTCTCTCCACTGCTGACTTCGGTTAGTGTTGGCGACTCTTGGTCATCATAGTCTGTCTTTCGCATGATATCTTCGCATGATAGCTCAGTGTTAGTCCAATCTATTACCCCGAATGTGTATGTTAGTACTGGAGGTATTATTATTATTATAATATACTGAGATAGCTAATACAGAGAGATATTAATTATTATTATTAAAACCTTTTCTCTTTTTTTATGGGATTTTTCTGCACTGTGACGGGTACTGTTACCAATTGCATGGGGTTGTTGGTTGTATGTGGTTGCTATTATGGTTACTGTTGGTCAAGGAACTCTCTTACTATCCTACAACTGTTCAGGATCATGGCTTTCTGGAGTTCCATTTAAGTGTCCTCTGGGTGTCCTGTTGTTGCTTGGTTCTTATGGAGGAAATTTGGCACCATGCCGTTAGTTGACACAATGATCGGGATGGTCATTTCTTGTTCCCTATGCCATCTATCTTTGACTTCCTGTCTTATGTCTGAGACATAAGGTCTCCAAAGATCTTAAAGATCTTAGAAAAGATCTCCTGATCTTTTTCTCGTAGGTTTACTGTAGGTTGCTGGTGGTGTTGGGCCCCACTATATCTTCAGGTAAGTAGTTCTTTCCTTTTCATCAGAAACGGTTATTTCTGGTCTGTTGTGCAAGATTGTCTTGTCCATTATGATGGCGCAGTCCCAATATAATCTGTGAGGAGAGGTCTCACATGGGGCCCAATGCTTGTACTTGTAATACAGTAAACTTTCTTTGATCAGCTGGTATTTTTTTGTGCTATCATCTTGTGAGTATGGGCTTGGAAAACCCCGGGGTCCTGAGCTGGATACCATCATTCTTCTCTTTCTTGGTGATTCCTTGCTGCTTCTCTCCCTTTCTCTCTCTCTCAGGGAAACTCGGGAATTTGTTTTTGGCTGGTGCAGCATAAGCCTCAGGCTTCCTTGCTCCATATGAGACAGGCGCCTCCGTAGCCAGGTGGGCCCCGGGTGCCAAGCGTTTCCATGGCCAAGCGATTCTCGTGCGTTTAAAGAGCGTTTTCTGGTAAGCGACTAGGTTCTATTTTGTTTTCTCCCTTACTTATTAAATCTTTTCGAACTTATTAAATTAATTACTTATTAAATCTTCATTTTCTTAAAAACACTAAGAAGTGAGCCCAGAAGAAGGAAAGAACCTTTTTCTTTAATTTAGTACTCCTACTAACTATATTAACCTCTACGCTTGGCCACAAGTGGCACTGCTCCTGCCTCCCCGTGGCGGGGCCGGTAATCTGGGTGGTAAAGGTAAACCCCCAGGGCCAAAAGGAGCTAACATGGATACAAATAATTATCCCCCTTTAGAGCCATTGAGCTCAAGACAAGAGACTCCCGACATTGACCATGACTGCGTTCACCCAAAAAGGCTTCGAACGGAAGCAAAATATCCAAATGAGATACCGAATTTCTTGGTGGTACATTCGTTATCTGCCCAACCTGTAGGCAAGTTATCACCATTCTTGATACAAAAGTGTTTAGAGTCTATTGCAGGGTCACCAAAAATGGTGAAGCGACTACAATCTGGAGACCTCCTGATCGAAACAGCCACCTCAAAACATTCTGAGCGGCTGTTAAATACAACATCATTTGGGGGACTGACAGTATTAGTTTCTCCCCACAGAACCTTAAATTCATCAAGAGGTGTGATCAGTGAGTGGGACCTAATTACAGTCTCCGAAGAAGAACTACTCCAAGAACTTAGTAGTCAAAAAGTAACAAGTGTAAAAAGAATCATGAGTAAAAAAGATGGGAATCTAACTCCAACTAGAACCATCATTTTAACATTCAGTACTCCAGACTTACCATCCTCAATCAAAGCTGGCTATTTGAATTGTCGTATTAGACCATATATCCCGAATCCTGTTCATTGCTTCAAATGCCAGAAATATGGTCATTCACAGCAGGCATGTAGAGGTGACTCCATTTGTCCCATCTGCGGAGCTAAAGAACATACTCAAGCTAATTGCTTGGCCGCAACCGCTGCATGTCCAAACTGCAAGGGAAATCACCCTGCCTTTTCCAAATCTTGCGAAATATGGATTACAGGGAAAAAAATTCAAAAATATAAAATAGAAAATAAAGTTACTTTTCCTGAGGCACGTAGGCAAGTTATGTTGAGCACGCCTAGCAGTCGATCCTACGCTTTCGCACTAGAAACTATGTATCTACTGGAGCACAAACAGATGTATCAATTCCGCCTAATACCTCAATGGCTAATTGGCGTAAATCTACTCTTTCAAATTCAAAAAAAGAAAATCCTCAAAATAAAACTAGCGAAGCTACAATACCCCAATCAGTATCCCTAGTGATACTGAATCGGTCCCATATGACACAGAGCAAAGGAAATCAGACACAGATTCAAAACAAATGGAAACTCCCACCAACAGTATGGAAGTAGATGATCGTTTAGATAATGGGGAGCCCATTTTGGAACTCCATGCAAATGACACCATGGATTCTGTTCGCCCCTATTTCCCGAAAAAAGATAAAATAAAGCAAGACAGATCGAAATGCTCCACTTCTAAAAAACAGTCGGAACAATCGACCACAACTAAACTCAAATAATGTCTAATATCATACAGTGGAACTGCAGAGGACGAAGAAGCAATTCTGACGACATAAAAGATTTACTGATTAAATACAATCCGATAGGAGTATGTCTACAACTTTCTTATCATCTGAAGCTTCTCTAAAATTTACAAACTATAAAATATATAGAAAAGACAGGATTTCGGAGTCTCCTGCTTGCGGAGGAGCTGTGCTTATAAAATCAAACATACCGTCCAGGCAAATTCAGTTAAAAACTAATCTAGAAGCTGTGGCAGCACGTATTTCAATCGGTATTTCAATTACCCTAACTTCTATATATATTTCCCCTTCTCAACCATTTTCAAATACAGAACTTGAAAATTTGGTTATGCAACTACCATCTCCAATCTGCCTTTTTGGTGACTTCAATGGCCACCATCCATTATGGGGGTCGCCTGCGATTGACACAAGAGGCAAATTAATCGAAACATTCATGAATAATAACCTAACTATACTAAATTCTGGATCTTCCACTTATATTAACCTATCTACAGGATCTACTTCTGCAGTAGACTTGTCTATCTGCTCACCAGCAATTCTCCCAAGTATGTCATGGTCAGTGCTAAACAATCCTCTAAACAGCGATCACTTTCCAATCCTTTGCTCATTACAAACACGGGTAACTGCAAATCTCGAGGTCCGATCCACCTGGAAGTTCAAGAAGGCAAACTGGGAGAGCTACTGTACCCAGGTCCAGTTAGACAGGAGCTATGTTCAGCAACATCCAATTGAAGAAGTAACTAACTACATTACCAATCAGATACTAAATGCAGCAAAAAATTCAATCCCGAAGTCACAACCTCACAAGTACTCCCACCATAACAACTGGTGGAATACAGATTGTTCTAATGCCAAGCGTGAGAAAAACCGTGCTTGGAACAAATTCCGTAAGTTTCCGACAACCAATAATCTAATAGAATACAAAAGATTTAAAGCCAAAGCAAGGCAGATTAGGAGAAAAGCCAAACGTGACTCGTGGATCTCATTTGCCTCAACTATCACCAAAGACACTGACCCACGACTCATTTGGAGAAGAATTAAAGCACTAAATGGAAAATTCACTCGACCACCCTCTCCAATACTCTGTTGGAATGGGAAAGATCTATCGGCACCTAAAGAAATTGCCAATGCGCTAGCAGAATCATTCTCTACAATATCTGCTTCTGCTTCCTACTCGATCTCCTTTCAGCGCATCAAGGCAGATGCAGAATGCCGCAAAATTAACTTCTCCACACAGCTCTCACTTCCATACAATCAACCATTTAATATAACAGAACTCAAAGAATCCTTAAATATTCAAATAGTGCTGCCGGCCCAGACGACATACATTACATCATGCTAAAACAATTACTTGAAGAGGACTTACGTACCCTATTAATTTTCTATAATCGAATCTTCTCAGAAAATGCCTATCCGCTTTCCTGGCATCATTCTCTCATACTTGCCATACCAAAACCAGGCAAAGACCCTTCTTTGGTTAACAATTATAGGCCAATATCTCTCACAAGCTGCATGGGGAAAATTTTTGAAAGAATGGTACATACGAGGCTTACCTGGATCTTAGAAGCAGAGAACCTTTTAACAGATCATCAGAGTGGCTTTCGTAAGAACAGATCCACTCTTGATGTCCTTATCAAAGCTGAATCGAATATTCGCAACGCCTTTGTCATGAAGCAACATCTAGTCATGGTCAATTTAGATATGGAAAAGGCATTTGATACTACCTGGCAACATGGTATTATTATGGACCTTTATCATCTAGGACTAAGGGGTCATCTCCCTCAGATAATTCAGAATTTCCTGCGCCACCGCTCTTTTCAGGTCCGTTATCAGAACGTATTGTCTACACCCCATATTCAGGAAGGAGTACCACAGGGATCTATTCTCAGCGCAACGTTATTTGCAATTCAAGTCAACAGCATAACTAGAGACATCACCAAAACTGTGGAGGCTTATATGTACACGGATGACCTCGCCATCTCCTGCCAATCACAAAGCATGAACACCATTGAGCGTCAACTGCAACTTGCCATTAACAGAATTGAATCCTGGATGTCATGCAACGGATATCGACTAGCTGAACAAAAGTCTACCACCACTCACTTTTGTAAGAAACGTGCTGTCCACCATCCTGAATTACGGCTAAACAATTGTCCAATACCAGTAGTAAACAGCATCAGATTTCTTGGTCTGATATTAGATAGTAAGCTTAACTTCCAAGCACATATCACATATCTACGAACTACTTGTCTAAAACAGTTGAACATGCTTCGATCAGTCTCATCCATGTCGTGGGGAGCTGATCGGTACTCCTTACTTCACCTCTACAAATCTCTGATCCGTTCACGGTTAGATTATGGTTCTCCCGTATATGACTCAGCTAGGAAAAGCACATTAGATCGGCTAAATGTCATCCAGCACAGTGCCCTGAGGACTGCTCTGGGCGCATTCAGGACTTCTCCCATGCAAAGTCTTTATATTGAAGCCCACGAGCCTCCATTACATCTTCGTAGAAAAACATTATTGCTTTTCTATACTTCTAAGATCCAGAGTCTTCCATCGCACCCCAGTTGGGAGTATCTTTATCACACTCGGTGGGATTCCTTTTATGGAATAAGCCACATGAAAATCGACCTGCTTCACTCAGGATCAAAGATCTTATTCTGAGTTGGAACATCGATTTAGCTGATATTTTTCAGAACACAACTGCACCTATTCCACCTTGGATGTATGTTTGTGCCTCACATGACACACATTTTCGCCAGTGGGGAAAGAATGTCATATCTCCCAATAACATGAGACAGTTGCACTACTCTTAACTCCGATTTCTGTAAAATATATACTGATGGGTCCAAAACTGATAGTATGGTAGGTGCTGCAGCTGTTTTTCCTACATGTACAATTTCAGCCACACTACCTTTATCATGCAGTGTCTTCACTACTGAACTTTATGCCATCAAGTTAGCACTTAGTAAGATTATTGAACTTTGCATCTCACCCGCAATAATTTACACGGATTCCCTCAGTGTTATCAATGCCATAAGGAAGGATTTCTCCTCTTCTCATCCTACATTGAAAGAAATTCATTCCCAACTATTTTCCTGTAGTCTGTCCAATCAGTCAATCACCTTTTGCTGGATCCCTGGCCATTCTGGCATTCCGGGAAATGAAAGTGCAGACTTTGCCGCTAAACATCCTCAACCCACTCTCTCACAACATCCTCAGGTTCCATACACTGATTTTAAACCTGTTATTCATAAAGCATTTTACGACAACTGGTCACAGATATGGAAAAGGAATACTAACAGCAAACTTTACCAAATAAAACAAGAACCAAAGCTGTGGCTCTCTTGCTTCAGACCAAACAGACGTGAGAAAGTGGTGTTGGCAAGGCTAAGAATTGGACATATGCATCATACCCATCTCTACTTGCTATTGGGAGAAATCCCACCTCAGTGTTCATCCTGTAACAGTCGGCTTACGGTCCGCCATTTTCTGCTTGATTGTCCCTTGCATTCAACCATCTGGTCAAACACTTTTCAATCAGTTTCCAGGCTTAACGTATCACCTGATTTATCTCATATTCTAGGAAACAATGCAAATATTGAAGAACTTTTAATATACTTAAAATGTATTGGTCTATACAAAAGTATATAATTTAACAACCATAAAGATAGAGTCATGCAATTAAACGATGAATAGACACAATTTGGCCTCAGTTGCCCTTGTGTCTTTAAACCCAATAACAACAACAACAACAACAACCGTAGCCAGGTGGGAAGGAGCAACAGTGTGTAGCAAACGCTTCTTGATTAGACCGGGGTTCAAGCCCGTCACCACCAAATACGGGGAATGACCACCGCATGTTCCCGGAGCAATATGGCCTTAGTTGCTAATGCTCCTAAAAACCAAAAATAACATATAACATAACAGCTCCATATGACTAATAATAATAATAATAATGTATTATCCTAGCCACCTGGTCGTGTCTGCAAGTATACTCCATCTGGGTGATCACATTGCAGAATTCAGTGTGATGTTCTGGATTGTTTGGAGGTGGGCATCGTTGACACATGCCATCTGTTACTCTAGGGTCTTTGGTGATGTTTTTTCTGTAGTTTCCGAGGTTGATTACCTGGTCTTGGTTGGATGGCAAGCAGGAATCCTTCAGTCTCAGGGAAGAGCCTTCCATTCATGAGACAAGTGTTGGAAGCTATCTTATCTATGTAGTCGTTGTGGAAGTCATTGTAGTGTCTGCCGCTGTGGAGTGTCCGCTTCGTACATCTTTCTATCTTTGTTTCTTCTATCTGTGTGAATGTGGTCCCCTTGTTGAAATTGAACATTGCGTGCATTTTGTCTATCATTCTTATGGCTTGGTATATTGGTGCTGTATTTTCCCTGTAAGTAATCCCGCAGGTCCTTGATTGCCTTCTTCTCTTGTTCAGTGAGGTCAGTTAATCCTTTCCTTCCTTTTTTTATGGGCTATGGTCAGTCTCTCAATCGCAACTCCAGGTGGTGTTGACACCTCTTGGTCATCATTACCCTGGTCAATCTCATAACCTGCTCCAGTATTGGTTCAGTCTATGATTCCGAAGGAGTATATTAGTACTGTGACTGCATATGTCTTTATGCCTGTGATCATCTTTCTGCCATTGAGCTTTAATTTTAGCAGGCTTCTCAGTCTCTGAGTGTATTTCTCAGTGATGCAGGCTTTGATCTCCTTGTGTTCTAACTGGTGGGGCCTGCATTATCCCCAGATATTTGTATGTCTCTCCCTCTGTCATGGCTTCAAACTCTTTACCGGTCTTCAGCTGGTAGTTTAATCCAGCTCAATGTCCTTGATGCAGATCATGGGTCTTGCATTTGTATAGGCCAAGTTGCATCCTGATGACAGTGCTGAACTCTTCGCTGATATGGAATAGCTATTGGAGTTGATCCTTGGTTGGAGCATAGAGTTTGATGTCATCTATGTATACCAGTTGAGAGAGAGAGAGGGTGTACAAGTTGTTCCTCCCTCCTTTTAGGGTATTCCCATACTTGTTGGGAATACCCTAAAAGGAGAATGGTGGACAGTGGGGTTGAGTCCTAGACAAAACCATAGTGGGTTCTGAGCATTTCCCTGGAAAATTCCGATTCTGATTGGTATCAGTTTGGTTGTGATGGTCTTGACCTTGTTGGTGGTGGTCCTCCATTTTGCCATGGTTGCTTCTAGGAAGTGTCAGTGTCGTAATGACATTGTAGATCTTTAGTGTCTCTGTCGACCAGCTATGGGGAACGGAGTTGAAGTCCTTGTAGTAGTTAATGTAGACCATGTACAGGTTGCAGTGCTTTTTGTAGGCTTGCTCCATAACTGCAGCATCGGTGGTCAATTGCTCTGGGCACCCTCTGCTCATCTGCTTACATCTCTTCTGCTGCTCGACCATGATGGTCTGGTTTTCCAAGTAGTCATATATCTTCTCAGTTATGCAGCTGGTCAGGATCTTGTACATTTTTGAGATACTGTTGATTGGTTCATACTTTGCTGGATTTGTGATGTCTTTGTCCTTAGCCTTCTGGTAGGTGATTCCTTGAGTCAGAGACTCTGGGATTGTGTCAGGGTGCATTGTTATCTGGGTGAACTGCTCCACTATGTGCCTGTGCATACAATTGAATTCCTTGTACCAGTAGTTGTAAATGTTACCTATTTCTGAGGTTCACCAGTTGTGGGACTTCCTGATCAGCTGTTGTACATCTTCCTCCCGAATCTCCCATTCTGTCATCTCTTGTACATTCTTGGTTTTTTTTCCTTTCTAGATCTGTTCAGTAGTAGTAGTAGTCAGGGAGCACTGCTGTTATGGCCAACTTCACTGCTCCACAGGTTTTTCCAGAACTCCTCGAGTACTGTCTAGTAAGGAGGTTTGTTGCCTTCCTTCTCCTCTTGTCTGATTTTCCTGTAGAATGCTCTCTGGTTTTCATCAAATGTCCTGTTGTCTGTTTTCCTTTGCGATGGCGACGTCTCTTGCTTTGTGCCAGGAGTTCCCACCTGAGGTATTCAGGGTGTTCTTTGATCCTCTTATTATAGGCCTTGTGTTTGTTGTGGGTGTCGTGCTTGTTTCGTCACTTTTCTGATCAGCTTCTTACTTCTGTTAGCCCGTGGGTATTGGGTCAGTTGGGTGTCTTCACTCGTATCTCTTCTGTCTTCTGCTGTAGCCTTCTTTCCCAGTCTGGTGGTTCCTTGTCTTTGTGTTTGCATACAGTGTCTAGTGTTTATTCGTCATTGTTAAGATAGTCTGGTATTATTTGCTTATCGAGGTAGTCTGTAACTTTCCACAGGATTCTGCTGGGTCTCTTCTTCTTCTTCAGTATGGTGTGGGTCTTTGTGGGGTCCATTCCCTCGTATTCTGCTAGGGTTTCTTCCACTCTTTTTCTCTTCTGGATTGCGATCTTGTCTGTTTTCACTTCAGTTGCTCTGAATTGTAGTTCTTATTCTTGCTGTTTCTCCTCCAGTTCTGGTTCTGTTGTGTCCATATTCATTGTTGTTTGTAGTTGGTCATTCACATCCTGCTTGATTTTTTCCAAGATTGCAGGAGCTTTCAGGTTCTTTCTTGACAATGTCTCTCTCTGGTCTGCTATTCACTGTTCGGTGACCTGAACAGTCGGGAACCGTTCCAACCACTTGGTGGTAGTTTCGTCCTGTACATTGCCATGTCTGTCTCTAGCTTCGCTACTTCATAGTATACTTTCATGATGAACCTATCAATGCTCCACTTCATGCATTGGCTTCTTCTTTCCTCCTGAGCAGTCACTAGCACAGTTGCACAGGAAGCGCTTCCAGTTGGTTGGGCTGGATGGTCTTGCCCTTCAGTGTGGTAGCCATACAGGAGACAGTGCCACTTGCTCCACTGTTGTCTGTGGAAGACTGTGTCTAGCTTTTCGAGCCGATCCCTCTGCCTAAAACCCGAATATTTCTGCAATTCATCTTCATCCAGCTATGGAGGTGGACCTATTTAGCTTTGACATCCAATGGGGTGTAGTAGTTATGGGAGTGACACCGATGGTGCCACTTTCTGCCTCAGCTGTCACTTTGACCCTGGGGCGGGGTAGGTCCAACAGTGGAGCAATGTGATTTTTTTTTTTTTTCTGTCCTCCGTGATTTATTATTGTTTTTTTTTTTTTTTTCAGATTCAAGCCCGAGTCTGTGATATTGCTGTTCCTAGCTTTTGATGTATTATCCTGGCAACCTGATCATGCATATGATTGTATTGCATCTGGGTGAAAAACATTGATTCCATTGATGTATTGGATTGTTTCTGGAGCAAGGCATCATCAGCACATGTCATCTGTCACTCTGGAGTCCTTAGTATTGTATTTTAGCTGGATGAAGATGAGGGTGGCTTCTCATCTTCATCCAGCTATGGAGGTTCACCTGTTTAGCTTCGACATCCAGTGGTGGATGGTATTTATGGGAGTGATACGAGATTATCACTCCCATTATTATTATTATTACCTTTAAAACGTAATAATTTTAATTAATAAATGAAGAATATTATCCAAAGACACTGTATTTAACAGTATATTATGATTCGACCCATGGGTAGGTAGAGGGGGGGGTTAGTAAACAGTGAAACTTATATTTGCATTATTAATAAATACTTTAAAAAATACAGCAGCAATGCACACAGTGAAACATATTACTGTTCATACAAAGTCAGAATGGTGACTTTATATGCACATGTGACACTTGCCTTTGGAGTTCCAGTCAAGTGACATGAGCTTTGGACATTATTGGCCAGCTGTTAGCTTATGCAATGCTGAGTGATTCCCAAGGCAACTCTCACACATTCAAAAAAACCCACCACTACTTATAAGAGATGAACTGTAGCATCTCTCATGTTTAGAGGACCCCAAAGATGATGTTGTTTTGACTATACAAACATATCATAGTAACATTTAAGCATTTAAAATTAACATACAAATACTAGAATTTACTAGGAAGAAACCATTTTATCTATTTCATTATTGCTCTCGTAGACACTGGCTCTTATTCTTATAAAATACAATTCTACTTACCAAGCCTATGGTGGACACTATCTCAATCAGCAGGCGACTCTCAATTTTCTGCCAGTTGAACTCTTGGGCATTGCCTTTCTTTGTTGGCAACTACTTTTTGATGGTACAGGCCCACTGGATCCAACTTGCCGGAACTCGTGCCTCTCCTCCCTACTTCTTCTCTTCCTTTGGGTACTCCAAGCGCCTGCTTTTATGTCCGAAATTCCCGCAAAATGTTTATAGAATACCCGCTTCTCATTGGGTGTTAAGGAGACAGATTCATGCCTAAGACACTCAGTCGGCACGTAGTACTAATAGTAGTTAGAGTGGCGTGTGATGCAAGAAAGCAAGCGTATGAGCTTATGCAGCATCAGCCAAAAGGAAAAAAAAAAAAAAAAAAAAATTCACGCAACCATTCCCTCTAAATGTTTGTCCGGTTCCTCCTTAAATTTATTCAACCTATCATCTTCCACAACGACAGATGGAAGTTTGTTCCAGCGATTAACCACCCGCTGGCTAAAGGCAAATTTCTGCACATCTATTCTACATCTCTCTTTCTTTGGAATAACAGCGAATAACAGATTTCTTTGGAATAACAACTAGTTATCCCCAATTTTTATCACTCTGTTAGAGTCGATATTTTGCAATCTTTATTACACACACACACACACACTTTTAAATAGCATGTAATTAATTTCTCTGAATCTCTAGGATATTAAGAAGTAATGTTTCAAAGGTATCCAGGGGTATGGTAATTTAGTAATTAATTTACAGTAATCAAATTGAAGGAAGGTGAAAAATTTCACTCTAACAATTCCAAGTGACATTTTGTCAGGTGGTGAATAAATATATTGCATCTAAATGAACACTCAAGCTATGTATATGGAATAATGTTAGTTATATTAGTAGTAGTACTGTTATTTTCTGAAACTGTTTCAATATCTGCATTGAAATAATACTCTGCTTCTTTACTGTAATGCTGCCTTGGGCCAACACAGCCCATCAGTAGCATTAGCATTAGTAGGGATTATATTATATCAGAAATTTCCCTGCACACACTTTTGACTGCTCATCTATGTTTTCACCACTCAACACAAAGTTGCTAAATGAAGCTAGCTGTTGTTTGATGATGGAAAAAAATAGTTCCCAAACCAGTTACAATACCGCCTTTGGAATTTTAATGAATAATGGATTCACCTTCTTGATGATGTTATTTGTTGAAGATGATATTAGTTACTTTCGGTTTACTTGTGGATAAACTAGATTTCAAAAGAGTCCAAGTTCAAGCCTAAATCCAAGTTTTGCAGGGGGAAAGTAGTATAATCCCTGGATAGTAAAGATAGAAAAACATAACGCAGAATAAAGCTTGACAAAAGTAATTAAGCTTGAAAGTAATAGGCTTAATTGTGTATATGCATTGATCAAGACTAGAAGCCTTGAAAACACTAATCAAGTTTAGACATGAACTTGATCAGTCATGTGGATTAAGTTTATGTATAAATGGGATCTTGGTTCGTATGGATATATTCTTCCCAGCAGCAATGGTGTATGTGGATTTATGCAATGCTACTTTTTAATTTTTGTTTGCATCACAGAATAGTTGTTTGTACTAATCAGGATCATGTCTATTTAGCATTCATGATGTTCAAGAAAAAGAAGTAACCAGTTGGTAAGGCAGCCAAATATGAAGCAGCTTTTTATGGGATAGTTTTTTTCTAAATGAAACACCAGTGACCAACATCTGTGCCTTGGTCCCATTTCTGTAAGCACAGATTTTCACATTTAGAATATTTGGTGCAGTTGTTTTTATTTCACTTATCAAGGTTTTCCTGGCAAGGAACGTATTACAAAAATCTTTTATCCATCTCCATTATTCGGATAGGCACTATGTTGGATTAGAGGTTTTGGTTATGTTATCTCAGCCTGAAGACTAACTTAACCATCACTATGACTACTGTTGCATCAGTAGAATTCAACCAAAGCTTAGTTAATCTTGAGATAAATTTCTAGATTTTCAGTCACTGTTTTCATTCATACTTATACAACACGGGGAAAAAAGAATAACAGAATATATGGTTGGCTCATTCGTGACCATGAATTTTTTACTTAATTAGCATACTAAATTATGTTCAGTCTGGGCCGTTTTAATGCATGGGCCCACGAGGCAGACGCCTTACTTCTTTATCTTAAATAATTTTTTAAAAGACCCTCTGTCCCACATGTTACGTTGTGGTTGAAAGCACCACGAACATGGAACATAATGATATACGAATAATGTTTTTGGCTTTCTTTAAATAGTTTAAAGTGCCAAAAATATTAATATTTAGAAAAATAATTAAAAATTTGATTATTGTTTCTGATTATAAATTAATATATATATATATATATATATACATATATATAATTATATATTATATATATTATTAATTATATATATATATATATATATATATATATATATATATATATATAATATTATGTAATTATAATTATATTTTATAATTATAATTTTTAAGTGCCTGCTATGCTCCGTGCAAAGCTTCTCGCTTGGTGATGGAACATAGTTTCCATTAGCTCTTTTAATACATAGGGTTAGGAATGCGACTAAGAGACCCAAAAAAAAAAAAATAAATAAATAAAACAAAATTTAAACTCAATAGGGCCCACATTTGGAAATTCGCCAGGGGGCCCGAGAGTTCTTAAAACGGCCCTGTGTTCAGTAATAGTTTTAATAGTCCTAATCACATTTGTTGGTGTGTTTTTAAATTTAGCTAAGTACTTAGTAAGTCTTTAATTTTTTTGACTTATAAAGAAAGTCAAAAAAATTAAAGAAATTTCTTTTTTAATTTCTTTAAAAAACACAGCTACCCTGCTTAATGCTAGACTACACAGACCACACAAGGTGCACTGGTTCCATAGAAAATGTTATTAACAACCCTGCCAACCTTTTTATCATCTGCAAACGTTGACATTAAGCTTGACATACCTTCATCAATATCATTGATAAATAAACAAAACAACAATGTGCCCAAAACCGAACCCTGAGGGACACCACTAATAACATTAGTCCACAAAGAGCAGTGACCATTGATTACCACTTCCTGTCTTCTCCCACTTGACCATTCCTTTATCCATTGTAGTGACTTGCCCTTAATGCAATACTGCTTCAATTTGTATAGCAGTCTTCCATTATTACAATAACAGTATTAAAAGCTTTCCTGAAATCCAAGTATATGATATCGAAATTATTTTTTGCATCCAGTCAAATTGGTCAGACAAGACTTCCCCCTTAACAAACCCATCCTGTATCTGAATTATTACTGCTGTCATGTCTAGATGATCCTGCAATGCTTCTTTAACCAGTACTCCATTATTTTCCCCTGGAACAGAAGTCAAACTAATAGTTCTGTAATTACTTGTGTCACCCTTTGGTCCACCTTTGTGAGTCCAAGGATGCTATCATAATTATGCTAAGGGTTTACTTACTTCCTTTGCTGCCTCCTTTAATATAACTGGATAGATCCCATCCACCTCAGGTGCCTTTCTTATGTTTAACTTCAGCAATATCTCCTCCACTTTGTCTCAGTTATTACAAAATTATTTAGCTCCCTGTTAGGGAAAGAGGCAGAAGGCTATGATAAATAGTTATTCCTCAGATTGGGAATAACTATTCCCAATCTGAGGAATAACAAAAACAACAGTGCTCCTAATACTGATCCTTGGGTTCCCCAAGGATCAGTATTAGGAGCACTGTTGTTTTTGATTTTCATAAATGACATTGAAGAAGGAATAGAGGGCGTGATATCTAAATTTGCAGATGATATAAAGATTGGTAGAGTAGTTAATGATCACCGCCAACTTCTTCAGAGTGACCTAGATAGATTTCAGGGATGGTCAGAAAAATGGCAGCTATGCTTTAATCCAGTAAAGTGTAAGGTATTACACCTAGGGAACAGTAACTCCAAAATAACTTATACTCTTGGTGGAGTTGAACTAAAGACGGTTGTGGAGGAAAGGGACTTAGGTGTTATGACACAGTCAGACATGACTGTATCATAACACCTATGATACAGTCTCTAAATTCTCAGAGCATTGTAGACAGGTTGCAAGGATAGCCCATGGTGTCTGATCAATGCTTTATCGAACATTTGCAAGTAGAAATAAGGATGTCCTAATCCCATTATATAAGGCTGTTGTGAGACCACACTTGGAATACTTAGTTCAAGTATGGAGACCACACCCAAAGAAAGAAAGACATTGAGCTTTTTGAAAGGGTCCAAAGACTAGTTTCCTGGTGAGATCAGCAAAAGGGCATCCATATAAGGAAAGACTTCGAATATGTGGTTTGCAGAGCTTTGAAACCAGGCACCTTAGAAGAGATTTGATTGAGGAGTTTAAGGCTCTGAGAAGCATGAATAAAATGAATGAGGACAAAATTTTCACAGTTATAAATGATTCTAGAACAAGGGACCATAATTTCAAGTTATGGTGGGACATGTTTAGACTGGATTGCAGGAAGTTTTATTTTGGCCAGCGAGTTATAAATTACTGGAATAAGGTACCTACATGGGGGGGTAGAGCTGACAGTTTGGGGAAATCAAAGGTCAGCTGGATAGATACCCACGAGAGGAAGGAAACACAATGATTGTCTATTTCCTTTTCTTTTATTAATTATTTATTTCTTTAAATTTTCTTCTTATTATTATTTTATTATCATTATTTTTTGGCTGGTTCAACATAAGCCATAGTTTTTCTTGCAACCATGTGGCCATTGCTAATACTAAAATACATAAAATATAAGGAAGTGCATCCAGTTGACATAGATGGACAATGCAATGTTGAATCAGTTTGGTGTGACATTAGCATTAGTAGAGGCATTTGATGCAAGAAAGCAAGCTTATGCAGCATCAGCCAAAAAAAAAAAAAAAACCACTTCCACTTCACCCCTCTGTTCGTTCAAAATACCTGTCCAGCTGAGCCTTAAACTTATTTAGGCTATCAACTTCCACGACAAGGGATGGAAGTCTGTTCCACCAACTAACCACTTGCTGGCTAAAGGCAAATTTCCGCACGTCTATTCTACATCTGTCTTTCCTCAATTTGAATTTATGCCCTCTCAGGTGATTATTCTGAGCGAGAGGAAGAATCCCATCAGCATTGAGCATGCCCAAACCATTCAAGGCTTTATACACCTCTATAAGATCACCTCGCTGGTGCCTAGTCTCCAGACACTGTAATTTGCAAAACTTAAGCCTTTCTTCGTAAGAGCACCCCTTTGTTCCATTCACTAATCTTGTTGCCCTTCTCTGTACTTGTTCCAGCAGCTCTACATCCTTCTTGAAATGAGGCCTCCAGACCTGTATACAGTACTCTAGGTGTGGCCTGACCATTGCCTTATACAAGGGAATAATCACCTCCTTATCCCTGCTAGAAAAATTCCTATATATCATTGACAATACACCATGAGCTACTCTTGCAGCCCGTCTGCACTGCTCAGAGAACTTCATATCTGCCTGCACAACCACCCCCAGGTCCCTTTCATTCTCTACCACTGTCAGTGTAGTACCACAGAGTTGATACGTTGCTCTGGGGTTGCTGTTTCCCATGTGTAGTACTTTACATTTGTCAATGTTAAACTTCATTTGCCATCTCTCAGCCCATCTGCTCAACCTTTCCAGATCCTGTTGCAGCAGCATAGTGTCAGTAGTGTCCTTGACAACCCTGCCTACCTTTTTATCGTCTGCAAACTTCGACATTAAGCTTGATATACCATCATCAATATCATTTATGAATACCGAAAACAATAATGGACTCAACACTGAGCCCTGAGGGACTCCACTAATAACATTAGTCCACGACGAGCAGTGTCCATTGATTACCACTCTCTGTCTTCTCCCCCTCAGCCACCCCTTTATCCACAGCAGCAGTTTGCCTCCAATGTCACACTGCTCCAATTTGTGCAGCAGTCTTCCATGTGCAATAGTATCAAAAGCCTTTCTAAGATCCAAGTATATAATATCAAAGTTATTCCCTGCATCCAGTTCCTTTGTGACTGCATCATAGTATCCAATCAAATTGGTCAGGCAAGACTTCCCCTAAACAAAATCATGCTGTGTCTGAGCTATAACTGAAGTCTTGTCTAAATGATCCTGCAGTGCTTCTTTAACTAGTGCCTCCATTAATTTTCCTGGAACAGAAGTTAAACTCACAGGTCTATAATTACTCGTGTCAGCCTTTGATCCTCCTTTGTGAATTGGGGTCACATTTGCACATCTCCAGTCTGTGGGTACCTCCCCTGAGTCCAAGGAAGCTCTCATAATTATGGCTAAGGGTTTGCTTACTTCCTTTGCTGCCTCCTTTAATATAACTGGATAGATCCTATCCACCCCAGGTGCCTTTCTTGTGTTTATCTTCAACAATTTCTCCTCCACTTTACTCTCAGTTATGACAATATTCTCTAGCTTACTGCTAGAGTTGAATACACCTCTGGCTTTCCCCTCGCTAAATAACTCCTCATGTGTGAATGTCGATGCAAAATATTCATTTAGTTTGTTAGCTACCTCAGCAGGATCATCAACAGTTGACCCATCGATATCAAGTGGACCAATCTGATTCATCCCCTTCCTTCTAGAGTTTACATAAGTAAAGAACTCTTTACTGTTTTTCTTTGCATCCCTTGCCAAAGATTTCTCGTAATCTGCCTTCGCCTGCCTAACCTCCTTTGTAACTTGGTTACAGATCAACTTGTATCTATCATAGGCTTCTGTGTCATGTGTTAATTTGTATGTATCCCATGCATGTTTCTTCTCTGCCATATGCCTTATCAGTTCTTCTGACATCCATTTAGGCCTAAAGCGTAAGCACTGGGGAAGCAAAAATGAGGGTAGGTGTTTATTATAGGCCTAATGACTCTGATGAGTACAATGAACAATTATACAGAGAAATAGAATGGGCCAGTAAATCAGAGTGACCGTATAATGCGGGATTTTTATATCCGAGATATTGACTGGAACTTGTGGATTGGTCACTCACACACTAGCAAGGCTTTTGAGGATTTATTGGATGATTGTTTTCTACAGCAGCATGTTAGAGAGGCAACCAGATGGATTAACACTCTTGAGATTATCAGCAATGATCATTCAAACATTAAGAATTTACAGATAAAGGAACCACTAGGTGACAGTGATCACAGTGTATTCATGTGGGATTTACTTAAAGATGTAACTACCTTCAAGCATAAAGGGAAGGGTTTTGCTTTCATAAAGGTGACTACAGTGGTCTCAGAGATTTTTTAAATTCTATACAGTGGGACCAACTGATGATATTACCAACAGCAAATTCAAAATAGGAAGCATTCAAGGAATTAATCTTGGAAGCTACTAGACTTTTTGTTCCAACTAAAAATTGCTTTTCAAGGTTTAGGCCCAAATGGATGTCAGAAGAACTAATGAGACTCGTGGTAAAGAAGAAAAACAGGCAACACAGAAGCCGATGGTATATAAGCTGTAATCAAGTCACAAAGGAGGTTAGACAAGCGAAGGCAGATTATGAGAAATCTTTCGCATAATGCAAAGAAAAACAGCAGAGACTTCTTTAATTATATAAACTCTAAAAGGAAGGGGATGAATCAGATTGGTCCTCTTGGTATCAATGGTTTGACTGTACATGATCATTCTGAAATAGCTGCCGAACTAAATCAGCATTTTTCATCTACGTTCACACACATGAGGAGTTATGCAAGAAGGAGAGGGCCGGATGTTTATCAAAAATTTAGACATCATGCCCTCTATTCCTTCATCAATATCATTTATGAAAATCAAAAACAACAGTGCTTCTAATACTGATCCTTGGAGAACCCCACATCTTACAACCCAATCTGAGGAATAACTATTTATCACAACCTTCTGCCTCTTTTCCTGAAGCCATCCTGCTGTCCATCTAAGGATTTTCCCTGTGATTCCAACCTGTTCCAGCTTATAAAGTAACCACTCATGTGGGACTGTGTCCTTGTTCTTTACTATGTGAAAACAATAATAGATCTTTCAAAACAACTAGGGTAAAACCATAGATGTTATTAACTAGTCATAGAAGAAAATCAATTAATTGACACTGCAAACAAACACAGTGTCATCTCTTGTCTGGTACCATGCAACTCTCCTAGGAAAAAAACGGATAGTTGCAAAGACAGTGGCTGGTCACCCGACAGGTTCTCACTTGCAATTTTTGCACAAAAACTGTAAAAATCTCTTCAGAAAATATTGCAATAAAAAGGTTTGACTATATTCAGAATTGTAGAAAAATTTTCAGATATTTAATCATCAACTAACAATTAAAGTAGGAACCTTATTTTCAACGGCCATTTGTCATATGACCTGCTACTACCACCGGATTGATGATCGATAACATGGTTCTTTAATTGGTAGCTGCTGACTTTGTGCACTTTCTGATATCACCTGCTTTTCATACCATAAAACATTACCAAAAACACTGAGGCCTACTCATTTTTGTTCAACATCAATGTGTTTGTTTTGATATTTAGATTCTACTTTTATATTGGAATGTCTGATTCTCTAATGTTTTGGTAGTTCAATATATATATATATATATATAACTGTTTTTATTAATATTTTTCTATGCTAATTCCTTATTCTGATTACCAAAATTCTGTATTTTAAAGGGGGTGATTAGTTTAGGAGCTGGATGTGAGCCTTTGAATAAGTACAGAAGTGTAATCTATTACCATGAAGATAAACCTAAGTGGATGGAAACCTTTAAGGTCAGGTTAATCTTTTTTTTTATTTCTTATTTGTTACAAAATAATGTTGAGCTTTCTTTTACCTGATATCTCCTCTTAGTTTTAGATGGAAATGCCATATTTACTTTTGGGGGGGGGGGGGGTTGGAGATAACAATGTTGCACCCCTATTCCTATTTTAAAAACTATTTTGTCAAACTATATTAAGATTTATTAACACCAGTTAGCACAGTTGATATATGTTGGCATGTATTTGTAGAATTACTTCCTTGAAACAAACAAACAAACTTGAACAGTATGTACCTAAATACATACACATTTAAGGAGGCTTTAGATGCTTTAACATCATGTTTAACTGTGCTAACTGGTATTAATATACTTATTTTATATGTGCTATTTATTTCTGATTATATGCTGCATTTGTATGGTTGTTTTTGAGGTCATGAAAACAGGCCAACGACATATTTTTGATATATAGTAGAGCATCGATAATCTGAGCTAATTGGAAATGGGAGTAGTTCTAACTTGCAATTTGTTTGAATTTTCAAACCTATCAAAAAATACTGTTCTGGTGACTTAAAAAAAAAAAAAACAAGGTTTAGTAAGTTTTACTTACTAAACCTTTTTTTTTTTTAAGTCTCCAGAATACGTATTTTTATTCATAGGTAACGAATCAAATGGAATCTTCAACCACAATGACACAATGCCTTTAATGAAAATAATTACTTATTTTTTGCTGCACCATTTTCGAACTTTGTTTCTTTGCTGCCAGATCTCTCACTCTTTTCAGCAAGAGCAGTTGTGTTATACAGCATTCAGTTTGTTGATCATTTGTCAATTCAGCATCTAGTTTGTTTGTCGATTTTCACGTATCATTTAATTTTGTTAATTGATAAGGTAATATAAATGTCAATTTGTGCTTTATATCTTTATTTTTATAGTCTATAAATGGATAATATTCCTCCGATTTTCACTTATTAGAATTGCCGTTTAATAGAATCAAAATTCAATTTGAAAATGTGATCACAATAACCAGCAGTGCATACTGTAATTATTTTATGGCACCAACATTAAAAAAATAAATGCTGGTTCTTTCAGATTTTTGACATTTGAAATTATTATTGTTTGGATTTTCGATGCTCTACTGTATTTACAACTCAGATTGACTCAAAGGCTTGGGTAATAGCATCAGTTTTGGGGATCTCTCATCTCAGGCTGATAGTTATCCCCCCTCCTTTCCTTTGGTGGATAGTCAAGGTTTGATAAGGTTTTAATCATTACTCATATGTTCCTCATAGGTGGCTAGTCAAGGTTTGATAAGGTTTTAAGCATTACTCATATGTTCCTCAATTTTTTTTTATACTCCTTTCAAACCACCTCTTTTCTTCATAAATATTTAAACACAAATCTGTTGTTGATCAAAGGGAATACACAGAATAAATCATTGAACACATCATTGCATTTATATCAGTTTTAGGTTGCATATTGCCTGATCAGCTTTTGAAGTTCTCTTTGTATTCTTCAGTGGATGCTTTTAGATCATTTTTGATTTATGTACAACTACAAATGTTTTTCATAAAACGAATAAGCTGGTTCCTTTATGACATTGAAGCTCAACTGAACAGAACTTGAAAGTGGTCCCTTTTATCTTTGTTGTTGATACACTTGCCTTTGACACCTCACCCTTCTTTTTTTTTTTTTTTTTGTTTGATACCTTTTGCAACCACAAAAATTTTGGATTCGAATATACAATTAATTTTTCCCTCCCTTTGGAGCACTGAATTAAGTGGAATGTCACAACAAATAAAGTGCAATACAGGTCAGTGATTTGGTTCCCTCTTTTTGCAAGGGAAACACCCAAACCAATCTATGAAGAAATGGTCAGTTTGTGGAGAAGACTGCCCAGGTTATAGAGCTATTGTACATTGGTATAAACAATTCAAATGTGGAAGAACCTCTGTGCATGATGAAGGAATCTAGAATGCCCAGCAACTGCAACAGAAGAGAGTGCTGCAAAAATTGAGGCATTCATCCTGGAAGATTGCCATATTAGGCATCAGAGAGCTAGTGCAGAGCTCCAAATTAGTGTAGGATCTGTGGAGAACATCATCCATCAACAGTTGCATATAAGTAAAGTGTCTGCTGGATGGATTCCCAGACATCTGACCCCTTATCAGAAGAAGGAAAGGGCACATTGTGCACATGAAATGTTGATGTGTCAGGAAAGGCATGTGAAGTTTTCACATCTAGTTACCATGGATTAAACTTGGATCCATCAATATGATCCTGAAACCAAACAAATGTCAAAACAGTGGAAGCATGCAGAATACCCCCCCCCCAGAAAGGCAAAGTGATGCTGTCAGGTTTTTTGGGTTCAGCATAGTTTAATAATAACAGATTATCTTCAAAAGGGCTGTACTGTGACAGTGAAGTATTATTCCAACCTTCTCATAAAGCTATTTGCTGATATAAAAGAATAGAGATGAGGAAAGCTGTCAAAAAAGTGTGCACCTGCTCCACAATAGTGCCTCTGCACATTCCTTGCATGCTGCAGTGGGGGTGCCCATGAACGTGGGTTTAAAATATTACCACATTTTGCTTATTCTCCCAACCTTACACACTCATATTTCTTCCACTTTCCTGCCCTGAAGAAGTAGTAGTAGTAATAATGGAGGCATGTAATGCAAGAATGTAAGTGTATGAGCTTGTGTAGCATCAGGCAAAAAAAAAAAAAAAAATTCCACACATCCATTCCCTCTAAACGTTTGTCAAGTTCCTCCTTGAATTTATTTAAGCTGTCAACTTCCACAACAACAGATGATGGAAGTTTGTTCCAGCAATTAACCACTTTCCGGCTAAAGGCAAATTTCCGCACATCTATTCTATAACTGTCTTTCCTCATTTTAAATTTATGCCCACCTCAGGTTCGTAATCTGAGCAAGCAGAAGAATCCCATCAGAATTCAATGTACTCAACCCATTCAAGGCCTTATACACCTCAATCAGATCACCCCACAGGTTCCTGGTCTCCAGCCACTGCAATTTGCAAAACTTAAGCCTTTCTTGGTAAGAGGATTCCTTTATTTTCCCCCCACTCATTTTGTTGCCCTTCCCTGTACACACTCAAGCAACTCTACATCCTAAAATGAAGCCTCCAGACCCGCAGTACTGAAGGCATGGCCTGACCATTGTCTTTACAAAGGGATAATCCTTTCTTTATGGAAAACATTTTGCTGCTGATGATGTGGTGATTTCTGCTGCCGAGTTATATTTTGAAGGACTATAAGAGGACTTCTATGTAGTGTCTGATTTATGTTAAAGTAGTGTTATGTTCTGTTTTTTCGTGTATCTCTGGCTACTTTGTCACAGGGCCCAAAGGAAGCCCTATGTTGCCCACCACCACCAATGGGAAGCAAGCCAGGCTGCCCATCAAACTTTGTCTGGTCTTCACCATGGTTGCTTGTGCTTCCTGGATGGAGACCTAAGTTAAAAAAAAAAAAAAAAAAAAGTGAAGAGGTATATGGGGAATGAGTTAAAGGGTGGGAGGTAAAGAGGGGGAATAAAGGATGGTAGCAGTGAAAGCAGCTGCCCAAAGAGGATGAAAAAGAGGAGATAGAAAGGAGATGGAAAGCCATAGAAAAAGCACAGGAACAGGGTGTCATGAAGTAAAGGAATTCCATGGTGAGAAGAAAGGGTCACATCAGTGTCATTTCCAAGTTGCCCACAAGAAGATCCTGTAGAGTGGTCATAAAAGTGAGAGACAGAGACATTCCATGTTTCTAAATCAGATCACATCCAAGTTGTCCACAGAGTAGGTATTTGTCCAGTAGAGTCCATAGTGAGTGTCTGAGTAGGTTGAATCATTATAGGTTTCTAGATCAGATAGACTGTGCCAAGTCCACGGGTTGCATAAGAGTAAGTTCCAACCAGTGCAATTAATAGTTGTTGAGAATGGGTACTATCCAATGTATGCAGAGCCAATGGTGATGTAGAGTTGGTGCATCATTGATGAGTGGAGCGTGGACATCAGCAAGTTGTTGAAGAGTAGTGCCCTACAGTGCCCCTCTCCATTTTTGGAGTGGGCACTGTAGCAGATTTGATCTTTACAAATTGATGTTCGGAACCCTGTGGTAAGACATGTAGAGTTGTGATTAAAATGGATCATGGGTCATGGTCATTGGGATGACTGTAGAGTATATGCTCCCAGTCCTCTGGTGTTCTGCAGGAGCTGGACAGATCTTCAATAATGCCTAAGCTAATGAGTTTGGAGTTTAGGGAGCCGTACCTGTCATGAGAAAAGCAATATGCAGTCCTGAGGAGAACTGGAGGTTAATATTACCTTGGGAACGTAATATTAACTTTGGATAGGAATCTTTTTGTCACAGCTCCTTTGGTTGTATCATCCCACTGCGCTTGCCAAAGTTGTGGGAGATCCCAGTTGAGTCACTTGCATTCCTGTTTTGGATCATTGCCTGCATTCACAGTGAACCTATGAATGGTGGTTAGGATGGCCCGCTTCCATCAGTAACAGAGTCCAACAGCCTCTATATTGAGGAAAATTAATCCCCCACTGTGCCTCAGATGAAAATCCTTACTATGTACCTATGCTGCAAAAACCAAAAGTATTCCATCTAATCCAAACTGGGAATACTTATCAAATTCTATTTGAACCTCAGTAGGTAATACTATACCTCCATAAACCTAATGAAAACCACCCTGTGGGTCTTCAATTGCAAGAGTTCATGATCATTTGGAACATTAAATTCCGGCATATCCTCAAAGACATTGGTCATCATGAACATCCCTGGATTAAATTCTCACCTCTGTGTTATAATTTCTTTCTGAGATGGGGAAAAGGCTCTCTGCCAAACAACAACTTTCAGCAGATACACGAAGCCCACACCTTAGAAAATTCAGAGAAACTACGCTTATTTATACTGATAGCTCTAAAACAGATGAAGCTGTAGGTGCTGCAAAAATTTCTTCTTCCTTCTCAATAGCTGTGTCTCTCTTCCTATTGAATGCAGTATCTATACTGCAGAATTGCCCTAGATAATATAAGTAAGCGGCATCTCAAGAAAGCTCTGATGGTGCAGTGGCCATCATTCAGTCTGTTGCTTCTCCCCACTATCCCATTCAGTGTCATTTATATCGGTATGAAACATCCAACCAGATGGTCACCTTCTGATGGAACCCTGGTCAAATCAGCATCCCAGGTAATGAATATGTGAATCGTGCTGCAAAACATCCTGACTGTGGATCTTTCTACCATCTGAAGGTGCCATGCATTGCCCCTCGACGTGGGCACCTGTACGTGGTGAGGGGACCTCCCAGTGATGCTGCTGGACTTGCAGACTAGCATCACTGTGATCCAACGCCCACAGCCCAGGTTCCAGGCTTACATCAATGGAATCCGGCGTGTTTGCCATGCGCTGCGACCCGTGGAAATTCGGAAAGGGGGATCCTGGTGGTTGAGGGGCCCAGCTTTGATACACCACTTTTGCCCCTGCTTCGACAAGACGGGAGGTCCTGGAAGGCCCGGCTAGGATCAATCGGCTAGTAGGCTCACCTGCGAGGGTCAACTGTGTCAATGCCAAGCCCTTACCCTCATGGTCCGAGGGACAGGATTCAGGCTGGCGGCGGTGCGGGTATGGTGTCTGGGTAGCCCTGGCGTTCCACTCCCGAGCGCATTTATTGCATGCTGGGTAGTGGGCGTCCCTTTGGGCTCCGTGGTGGGTGGGTGGGGAGCCCGGGCACTGAACAATTTAAAAACTCCATGAATCCTGATAAATTTACTTCTTCAGGGGCCCCAATCCGGTCCCTATCTGAAAATACAGACGGAGAGGCAGATATCATTATTGCTACAAAGAGGCAGCGAACTGAAACATCATCAGGGCCTGTCCCAAGATTTTTAATTATACACTCTACCACCGAAAAACCGATTGGCAAAATGTCACCCTTTTTTATACAAAAAGGGTTAGATGGGTTAGCAGGTTCACCCAAATCAGTTAAGAGGCTCCATTCTGGGGCTCTCTTGATTGAATCTAAAAATGACAGGCAATCTGAACATCTACTCCGAGTAACATCAATCGAAGGAATACCTATAACAGTGACACCACACAGAACACTAAATTCATCGAGAGGTGTAATTTCAGAGTGGCACCTTCTCGACGTTACCGAGGAGGAAATCTGCTCGTGATTGAAGTCATAGGGAGTTATTGCCGTCAAGAGAATTAGTGTGCGTAGGGATGGGAAACTTGTTAAAACCAGGAGCATTATCCTAACTTTTAACTCGCCCAAACCTCCTGATGAGATTAAAGCTGGCTACATCAACTGTCCAGTGCGTCCATATGTTCCAAACCCTTTACGGTGTTTTAAATGTCAGAAATTTGGACATTCTCAAATGGCATGCAGTGGAGTCCTTGCATGCGCTCGATGTGGTGCAAAGGACCACGAAACAACAGCATGTTCAGCCACACACCTGCATTAACTGTGAGGGAGAACATCCAGCCTACTCACGAGCATGCCAAAGATGGAAAGAAGAAAAAGAAATTCAACGGCTGAAAGCAAAGCTAAACATATCATACCGGGAGGCAAGGAAAGTGGTGAAACCTCTCAACATCAACAAACCTACCTACGCCCAGAAGGCAGCAGGGAGGTGTTCCATTGGAACTCAGACGAACACGTCCATCCCTCCAAAAGAATCATTTACTCCCATTGCACGTTATCTCTTAAGCTCCCAAAAACCTGCACAGAAGGACCAATCAGCTGCCACTCCTATATCGGTACCTCCTAATGCTCCACAAGTAACAAAAGCAATTGCAAAAGAAAAGAATAAGAAAGGTGAAGCATCCCTTAATACCCAAGAAAACGTGGATGTCGAGCAGAAGGAGGTAAAAGAAGACTCAGTTTTGGAGCTCTTTGTTGAGGAGGAAATGTACACTGGACAGCGTCCATACTTCCCCAGGAAGGATAAAGCCAAGACTGAAAAAGGTAAGCCCTCAGCACCTCGGAAGCCGCCTGATGGACCCACCAAGCCAAAACAATGGCTAAATTCCTACAGTGGAACTGTCGCGGATTCCGGAAAAATACTGATGACATCAAGGCACTCCTGCAAAAGCACAAACCAGCTTGCTTTTGCATACAGGAGACTTATTTAAAGGCAAATGATGACCCCACCATGCAAAACATTACCATCATTCGTAAGGATAGAATTGTGGATGGTCCTGCTCACGGAGGAGTCGCAATCCTCATCGGCAACCAGATCCCATTTCAGCCTTTGCAGCTTACAACTAGCATTGAGGCTGTAGCAGTTTGCCTTATAGTGGGGTTCTTATTAACTGTCTGTTCTGTTTATTTTCCACCTGGGATTGACATCCCCCAGAAAGGCCTTGATGATCTTATCATGCAATTGCCTTCCCCTTGTTTAATTCTTGGGGATTTCGATGGACATAATACTCTGTGGGGTGGTGCTAACATCAATCGAAGGGGACGAGTCATAGAGCATATGCTCACTGACAATGACCTCTCCCTCTTAAATGTGGGAACAAACACCTTCTTCCACATGCCTACCCATACATTCTCTGCCATTGATCTTTCTATCTGCTCCCCTTCTCTCCTTCCTTCACTTACTTGGGAGGTAGAAGAAAATCCATATGGAAACGATCACTTCCCAGTGATAACCACCCTAACTAGTGGTAGACCATGTCTGCCATTTAGTTTACCGCGATGGAAGATTGATCAGGCTGATTAGAATGCCTTTCAATATCTGGCAAAACTTGACATCGCTACAGTCAGTCAGGAGCCAATCAATGAAGCAGTCATGTATGTCACAGAAACGATTGTCCAAGTAGCTGCAATTGCAATCCCAAAATCATCCAGCTGGTTCCCACTATTTCCCAAACCTTGGTGGAATTCAGAATGCACGGCAGCAAAAAAAGCACAAAACAAAGTCTGGGGGATATTCCGCTGATATCCCACGACTGAAAATTTAATATCATTCAAACGTGCACGTGCGAAAGCGCGTTATGTATGATGTCAGAGCCAAAGGAAATCTTGGATTCGTTTTACGTCTTCCATAACTCAGGCTGCTAGCTCAAAAGTAGTCTGGGATAAGATCCGGAAAATGAAGGGAAAATATTCACCATGCCCTTCAGTGATCCTCAAGCACAACGGATGTCCAATTGCAGATCGAACTGCAGTTGCAAATACTTTAGGGGAAACATTTGCAATAACATCTTTTCCCGCAGAGTTTTTGGCCCTGAAAAAGAAAATTGAGGAAAAACCCACCGAACTTCTCTTCAAAAGGGCTTGAATCGTATAACAAGCCCTTTTTATAGGAAGAGTTAAATGCAGCACTTTTTCTCACGCATGCAAGTGCTGTGGGGCCCGATGACATCCACTACGAAATGTTAAAACACCTCTCACCACAATCTAAGGATCACCTTTTAGTTTTGTTGAACAGAATTTTTATTCACAAACAATTTCCGGATTCCTGGCAAAGGGCTATTGTCCTTGCTTTCCCAAAACCAGGAAAAGATCCTAGCAATCCAAGTAACTATCGTCCTATTGCTCTGACAAGCTGTTTGTGCAAAGTCCTGGAAAGAATGGTTAATGCACGCCTCGTATGGTATTTAGAAACAAATGGTCTGCTTTCCAGGACACAGTGCGGCTTCCGAAGAAATAGATCCACTCTGGATCATTTAATCCAATTGGAAATGTCCATTTGTGATGCTTTTATTAAGTCTGAGCATTTGGTAGTAGTTTTCTTTGATATTGAAAAAGCGTATGACACAGCCTGGCGATTTGGAATTTTAAAAGACCTCTATAACTTTGGTCTTAGAGGTAACCTCCCTGTTTTTATTAAAAACTTTCTTTCGAATCGCCAATTTCAAGTCTGTTTAGGATCCACCCTCTCTCGAGTTTTCTCTCAGGAAGAGGGAGTCACACAAGGATCCGTTCTAAGTGTCATGCTTTTTGCAATCAAAATAAACTCTATCGCAGAACAACTTCCACCCACCGTACACAATGCCCTCTATGTTGACGACTTTGCTATATTTTGTCATTCATGCAATATGAGGGTCATTGAAAGGCAACTGCAGAAAACCATTGACCATCTTACAGCTTGGTCTTTGGCTAATGGGTTCAGATTTTCATCACAGAAGACTGTTTGTGTACACTTCTGTCGCAAACGTAATCTTCATCCTGACCCAGAATTAAGGCGTGGGCAAAATAACATCCCAGTTGTAGCAGAATTCAAATTCCTTGGACTTATTTTCGACAAAAAGCTGACATTTTTACAACATATTCGCCAGCTGAGGACAAGATGTGTCAAAGGGCTTAACATCCTTCGTGCCCTTTCGTCAACTTCATGGGGTGCAGATCGTTCTACCCTTCTTTGTCTTTACCGAACACTTGTCCGTTCCAAACTCGACTATGGGTCTCAAGTTTATGGTTCTGCTAGAGATAGTGCACTTCGGTGGTTAGATCCAATCCACCATCAAGCCATCCGGACAACCATTGGAGCATTTCGCACATCTCCTGTCCAAAGCCTTTACGTTGAAGCAAATGAACTATCTCTGTCTCTTCGATGTAAGCAGTTGTCCTTACAGTACGCCTTCAAATTAAAATCCCTGCCCGATCATCCCACGCGGCCATCCGTTTTTGAGCCGCACTGGGAAAACCCTCTACAACACCCGTCGGACTGCCAACATACCTTTTGGTATTCGCATTCAAGGGCTGTTGAATGAGCTAAACTTGACGGTAGACAACGTTGCCCAGTCACCAAGGCAATTCTTTCTACCCTGGCATGCTTATTTTCCAACTTGCGACTTCTCCCTTAAGATCTGGGAGAAGGCTACTACACCACCATCTGTCTACCAGCAACTCTTTGCATCACATAGACAGCAGTATTCTGACTTTTTGCCAGTCTACACAGATGGCTGAAAGTTAGAATGTTATGTGGGATCTGCTGTTGTGTTCCCTCACAAAACATTATCCTATAAGATCCCACAAGAAACTAGCATTTATACTGCAGAGTTGCATGCAATACAAACAGCCCTAGATCACATTAAAAATCGCGACTACCAGAGGTATATGATCTATTGCGATTCATCAAGCGTGTTACAGGCTCTGGTATCGGTGAGTTTTAACCCTCATCCGATCCTGTCCAGGATCCGGCAGATTCTTTTTTCTCTCATGAAATTAGAATTCGATATTCGCTTTTGCTGGATCCCAAGCCACATTGGGATCCAGGGAAATGAATCGGCTGATGCTGCTGCCAAATCAGCCATTTCCCTGGATAATCATTGCCTGTTAGTCCCCTATACAGACTACAGGCAAATAATATGTTCTAAATTACTTTCCCAATGGCAAGGTTCTTGGCACGGACAGGCCACAAATAAATTACATCACATTAAGCCTGTAATTACGCAATGGCAGTCCAGTCTACGCAGGGTCTGAAGAGCGGAAGTTGTTCTTCCTCGGCTCTGCATAGGTCATAGTCATCTAACACATTCCTATTTTCTGAGGGCGGATGACCCACCTATGTGCGAGATGTGTAATGTTATTTTAACCGTCAGTCATCTTTTTATAGAATGTCCTGTTTTTATAGAAGCACGATGCTTGTGTTTTAGTGCTTTTAATAATTTGACTGAGCCATTTACACTCAGTCAGATAATAGGTGACAGAGACAATATGTTTGACATTTTTAACTTTTTACAATCTATTAATTTTTATACAAGGATCTAAGTTTTTATACTTTTTATGCATTTACTTTGTCCTTTTTAACGTAATAATTAATTGCTTGACATGGTAGCCTTGGCTACCAAAATGTTTAGTAGCATTGTAAATTTGACTTGGCGCATTATGGCCTTAGCTGCCAATGCGCCATTAAAAACCAAACCAACCAACCAACCAACCAACCAACCAGCCATGCATTGATATAAAACCATTGTTAAAATAGCATATAGGAATTAATGGTCTGAACTGTGACAAACCCAAATCAATAATAAACTATTCTCGGTGCCTTTTTTATGTCCATCTTCAACAATTTCTCCTCCGCTTTCCCTTCAGTTATCACAAAGTCATATAGTTCCTCGTTAGATTTTGATTAACTTCTCGCATCCCTTGCCTAAAATATTCCTCATGTATGAATGCAGATGCAAATTACCTATTCAATTTGTCCGCAGCCTGGGAAGGTTATTAGCATTAGTAGAGGCATATGAGGCAAGAAAGCAAGCTTACGCAGCATCAGCCAAAAAAAAACCACTCCCATTTCACCCCTCCGTTTGTTCGAAATACCTGTGCAGCTCAGCCTTAAATTTATTTAGGCTATCAACTTCCACAACAAGGGATGGAAATCTGATCCACCAACCAGCTACTTGCTGGCTAAAGGCAAATTTCCATACACCTATCCTACATCTGTCTTTCCTCAATTTGAATTTATGCCCTCTCAGGTGATTATTCTGAGCAAGAAGAAGAATCCCATACTTGGGATTCTTCTTCCCTTTACCCAAGTATGGGTAAAGGGAAGGGTTTTTGCTTTTGTAAAGGCGACTACGATGGTCTGAGGCAGTATTTAAATTCTATAACAGTGGTACCTACTGATGATGTTACCAACAGCAAATTCAAAATGGGAAGCATTCAAAGAACTTATCTTGGAAGCTACTAGGCTTTACATACCAACTAAGAAATATTGTTCAAGGTTTAGGCCTAAATGGATGTCAGATGAACTAATGAGACATATGGCAGAGAACAAAATTCCATGGGATACATATAAATTAATGGGTGACATGGAAGCTTATGATAGATATAAGCTGGTCTGTAACCAAGTCACAAAGGAGATTAGGCAGGCAAAGACAGATTATGAGAAATCCTTGGCAAAGGATGCAAAGAAAAACAGAAAAGAGTTTTACCTGTGTAAACTCTAGAAGGAAAGGGGTGAATCAGATTGGTCTACTGGATATTGATGGTTAAACAGTTGAGGATCCTGCTCAGGTGGCTAACAAACTAAACGAGTATTTTGCATCTACATTCACACATGAGGAGTTGTTCAGGAAGGGGAATGCCAGAGGTGAAGTAAACTCTGGACGTGAGCTAGATGATTTTGTAATAACTGAAAGAAAAGTGGAGGAGAAATTGTTGAGAATAAACATAAAAAAGGCACCTGGGGTGGATGGGATCTATCCAGATATATTAAAGGAAGCAGCAAGGGAAGTAAGCAAACCATTAGCTATAATTATGAGAGCTTCTTTGGACTCAGGGGAGGGACCCATAGACTGGAGATGTGCAAATATGACCCCAAATTCACAAAGGAGGATCAGAGGCTGACACAAGTAATTATAGACCTGTGAGTTTAACTTCTGTTTCCAGGAAAATTAATGGAGGCACTGGGTAAAGAAGCACTGCAGGATCATCTAGACAAGACTTCAGTTATAGCTCGGACACAGCACGGTTTTGTTAAGGGAAAGTCTTGCCTGACCAATTTGATTGGATACTATGATGCAGTCGCAAAAGAACTGGATGCAGGGAATAACTCTGATATTATATATTTGGATCTTAGAAAGGTTTTTGATACTGTTGCACATGGAAGACTGCTGCACAAATTGGAGCAGTGTGGCATTGGAGACAAATTGCTGCTATCGATAAAGGGATGATCGAGGGGGAGACGACAGAGTGTGGTAATCAATGGACACTGCTCATTGTGGACTAATGTTATTACAGATCTGGAGGCTTCATTTCAAGAAGGATGTAGAGCTCCTGGAATGAGTACAGAGAAGGGCAACAAGATTAGTGAATGGAACAAAGGGTTGCTCTTACGAAGAAAGGCTTAAGTTTTGCAAATTACAGTGTCTGGAGACTAGGCACCGGCGAGGTGATCTGACAGAGGTGTATAAAGCCTTGAATGGATTGAGCATGCTCAAACCATTATACGGTACTCGAGGTGTATCCTGACCATTGCCTTATACAAAGGTATAATAACCTCCTTATCCCTGCTAGAAAAATTCCTGTATATCATTGACAAGACACCATGAGCTACTCTTGCAGCCCGTCTGCACTGCTCAGAAAACTTCATATCTGACTGCACAATTACCCCCAGGTCCTTTTCATTCTCTACCACTGTCAGTGTAGTACCACAGAGTTGCTATGGGGTTACTGTTTCCCATATGTAGTACTTTACATTTGTCAATGTTAAACTTCATTTGTTACCTCTCAGCCCTTCTGCTCAACCTTTCCAGATCCTGTTGCAGCAGCATAGCGTCAGTAGTGTCCTTAACAACCCTGCCAACCTTTGTATTGTCTGCAAACTTGGACAGTAAGCTTGACCTACCATCATCAGTATCATTATAAATACAGAAAACAACAATGGACCCAACACTGAACCCTGAGGAACTTCACTAATAACATTAGTCCATGATGAGCAGTGTCCATTGATTACCACTCTCTGTCTTCTCCCCTCAATCATCCCTTTATCCATAGCAGCAATTTGCCTCCAGTGCCACACTGCTCCAATTTGTGCAGCAGTCTTCCATGTGCAACAGTATCAAAAACCTTTCTAAGATCCAAATATATAAAATCAAAGTTATTCCCTACATCCAGTTCTTTTGTGACTGCATCATAGTATCCAATCAAATTGGTCAGGCAAGACTTTGTGTTAACAAAACCATGCTGCATCTGAGCTATAACTGAATTCTTGTCTAGATGATCCTGCAGTGCTTCTTTACCCAGTGCCTCCATTAATTTTCCTGGAACAGAAGTTAAACTCACAGGTCTATAATTACTTGAGTCAGCCTTTGATACTCCTTTGTGAATTTGGGGGTCACATTTGCACATCTCCAGTCTATGGGTATCTCCCCTGAGTCTAAAGAAGCTCTCATAATTATAGCTAAGGGTTTGCTTATTTCCTTTGCTGCCTCCTTTAATATAATTGGATAGATCTCATCCACCCCAGGTGCCTTTTTTATGTTTATTCTCAACAATTTCTCCTCCACTTTTCTTTCAGTTATTACAAAATTATCTAGCTCACTTCCAGAGTTTACTTCACCTCTGCCATTCCCCTTCCTGAATAACTCCTCATGTGTGAATGTGGATGCACAATACTCGTTTAGTTTGTTAGCCACCTGACCAGGATCCTCAACTGTTGAACCATCAATATTAGACCAATCAGATTCACCCCTTTCCTTCTAGAGTTTACATAGGTAAAACTCTTTTCTGTTTTTCTTTGTATCCTTTGCCAAGGATTTCTCATAATCTGCCTTTGCCTGCCTAATCTCCTTTGTGACTTGGTTACAGACCAGCTTATATCTATCATAAGCTTCCATGTCACCCATTAATTTATATGTATCCCGTGCATTTTTCTTCTCTGCCATATGTCTCATTAGTTCATCTGACATCCATTTAGGCCTAAACCTTGAACAATATTTCTTAGTTGGTATGTAAAGCCTAGTAGCTTCCAAGATAAGTTCTCTGAATGCTTCCCATTTTGAATTTGCTGTTGGTAACATCATCTGTTGGTCCCACTGATTAGAATTTATATACTGTCTCAGACCAACGTAGTCGCCTTTACAAAAGCAAAAACCCTTCCCTTTACCCTTGATGGTAGTTACCTCTTTGAGAAAATCCCACTTCAGCACATTGTGATCACTGCCACCTAATGGTTCCTTTATCTGCAGATTATTAATGCATGAAGAATCACTACTGATAATCAGATCAAGAGTATTACTCCCTCTAGTTGCCTCCCGTCCTTGCTGCTGTAGAAAACAATCATCCAATAAATCCACAAAATACTTGCTAGTGTGTGAGTGACCAACCCACAAATTCCAGTCAATCTCTGGGAAATTAAAATCCACCATTATAAGACACACTGATTTTCTGGTCCACTCTATTTTTCTGCACAATTGCTCATTATACTCATCAGATTCATAGGCCTATAACAAACACCTACTCTCATTTTTCCTTTCCTAGTGCTTATGTCATGCCAAACAGCTCAACATTGTCTTGTCTACCAACATCAACTGGATGCACTTCCTTGGATTTTGTGTTTCTTAACTAATAGCATAACCCCTCCTCCCTTCCTGTCCTGTCTATCCTTTCTGTACACATTGTGTTCCCCAAATTCCAGTTCTGCATTCCTTATATATGTGTGACACCACATTTCTGAGATTCTAACAATATCTGCCTTTGATGTTTTGAGCAATACCTCAAATTCATCAAATTTATTTACCAAAACTCCTAGCATTGGTGTACATGCAAGTATACATGCACCTGTTACTATTCTTAACTATCCTAACACAACCCATGTGTTTACTTGTACCGCAATGACTCCCAGCAGTCTCTGAAATATCCTGCATCTTGTTTTCCAGGCTTCTGCTCATTCCAATAGAAGCAGTGCAAGAATCACTTTCACCTCTGCCAGTGGCTACTGTTAATCTATTAGTCCTTGTACCCCCCAAGCTAGCAGTTTTCCAACCCACCTAACACTGCCTCGATAGCATCAGCAAATATTCTTGCATCCTTTCTATTTAAGTGTATCCCATCCCCATAGAAGCAGTCTCTCCTGTTAACAAGTACAGACCAGGCTGAAAAAAATTCTACCCCTTGAGCCTTGCACAATCTTTCCAGGGCCGAATTGATCGACAAGGCTCTCATCATATACTCCCTCCTATCCTGTCTGGGCAGAATTGCAGACACTTTCAAATTCAACCCTAATTCATGGCTTTTTTCAACAGTGACCTGTACTTGTTAAGTAATTCCGCCGGTCTCATCAACAGTCAACCTGCTGACATCAGGTGGCCAGATGTGATTCAACATCTTCATTCTACTGTAATATAAGCATAGATGTAAACTTTTCATCATATGCCTTCACTTGCCTAACCTCCTTTTTTGACTTGATTATAGACTACTTGATATCTACCCTAGGTTTCTATATTACCTGATAATTTATATGCATGACATGCCCTTTTCTCCTCTGTTACATGTCTCAATAGTTCACCTGATATCCATTTAAGTCTAAGCCTTCAACTGTAACTTTGGATAGGAATCATTGGTATGAACAACCTAGTAGCTTCTTTGATTACTTCCTTGAACACATCCCATTTATAATTTGCTGTTGGTAACATCATCAGTTGGTCTCACTGCACAGTATTTAAAAACTGTCTGAGACCCCTGTATGAACGGGGTCTTTCATAAAGGGGTCTACTTTGCTTTCATACCTTTACGAAAGCAAAAGCCCCTTTCCCTTTACCCTCGACAGTAGTTATGTCTTTAATTAAATTCCACATTGGTATACTGTGATTGCTGCCACTCAATCTTTTACCTGCATATTCTTGAAGCGTGAAGAATCACTGCTGAAAATCAGATCAAGAGTATTGCTTCCTCTTGTTGCCTCTCTAACATTCTGCTCTAGAAAACAGTCATCCAAGAAATCCACAAAAGTGTTGCTAGTATGAGAGTGACCAACCCACAAATTCCAGTCAACATCTGGAAACTTAAATTCACCCATTATTAAAAGTTCTGATTTACTGGCCCACTCTATTTCTCTGTGTAGCCGTTTGGTATACAGAGAAATAGATCATCAGAAACATTAGTCCTATAACACACTCCTACTCTTTATTTTGTTTTCTCAGTTCTTAAATCACACCAAACTGACACAGCTTTGCACTCACACATATCAACTGGGTGCACTGCCTGAGATTTAATCTGCTTCTTAACTAAGAGCATAACCCTTTTACTGTCCTATCTATCCTTCTTGTATATATTGTATTGCCCATGTTCAAATTCAGCATCACTTATGTTTGAGTGATACCGTGTTTCTGCTATTCCTACAATGTCTACATTTGATGACTTAATTAGTACTTCAAATTCTTTAAATTTATTCACAATGCTCCTAGCATTAGTGTACATGTAAGTATATATATTCTTACAGTATACATGTTCTTACTCTTAATTACCCTAACACAGCCTAGGTATTTATTTGTTCCATGATGATCCACAGCAGGGTGTGTAGTCCCAGACACCTTGCTTTCCAGGCTGCAGCATGTACCAGTAGTAGCTGTGCAACAATTATCAATTTTAATTTATGCCCTCCCCTTAATTATGTTTTTTCACAGAAAGAGGAGGGATGCCATTAGCATTTAGCTATTTAGCTTACTCAATCCATTGAAAGCTTTAAACATCTCAATCAGATCAACTCGCAGGTGCCTAGTCTCTTAATACTGCAATTTGCAAACTGAAGTCTTGTTTAGTGAGAGCATCCTTTTACTCCCCTTACTAATCTGTTGCTCATCTCTGCATGGCTTCTAACAGATTGACATCCTTCTTAAAGTACTCATAGAATCAATTAACCATTGCTTTATACAAATACCACTCTATCCCTGCTGGCAAAATTCCTGTTTATTGTTGAGAATATATCATGAGTTGTCATAACAGCCTCTCTGCTCAGAGAATATCATATGTGATTTCACAATTACTCCTAGGGCAATTTCATATTTTCCTCTACCATGAGTATGTTATTCTGGGATTACTATAACCCATATGCATTAACTTGCATTTGTCGATATTAAACTTCATTTGCCAATTCTCAGCCCATCTGCTTACATTTTTTAGACCTTGTTTAGTGTCATTACCCTGATTAGTGTCATTAACCCCCTGAAAATCTTTGTATCATCAGCAAACTTACACATTAAGTTTGATATGCCTTCATCAGTGTCATTAATAAATACTGAAAACAAGTGCCCAGCACTAACTCGGGGAACTCCGCTAATAACAGTAGTCCAAGGAGAGCAGTGCCTATTGACTTGATAGCCAATTTTTCCCTCTCATACTTGACCATCTCCTTATCCAGAGAAATAACTTGTCCATAATACTGCAATGCTCCCTCTTGTACAGTGTCGTTTTTGTGAAATCTAAGTATATGTTGTCAAAAATTATTTATTTATTTATTTTTTTTTTTGCATCCAGTTCCTTTGTTACCGCATCTTAGTATCTAATTGGATGGTCAGACGTTATTGCCTCTTAACAAATCCATGTTCTGTTTCCAGTATAACTGCATTATTTTCCCTAGAACAGAAATGGGATTAACAGGTTTGTAAATACTATTTTCACCTTTTGGTCTTCCCTTTGGGAACAGATATCTTGCACGTCCCCAGTTCATAGGGACTTTCAGTAAATAAATCTACCGCTGCTCTCATTATTATGGATAACAGTTTGCTGATCTCTTTTGCTGTGTGCTCCCACTCTCATTATAATTGGATACAGCTTATCTGCTACAGATACCTTATTTATGTTTAACTCCAATAATTTCTCTTCCACTTTCCTCTCATTTATCCCAAAATCATTTAGCTCCCAAAATCTGATATACTTCCAGCATCCCCAAACCGAAATAATTCTAATGTGTGAATGTAGATGCAAAATGTGCATCTACATTCCCTTTGTTGGTAACATGAGCAGGATCATCAGTAGTTAAACCATTCATATCTGGTATAGCAATGTGATTCCCCCCCTCTGGTGTTTATAGAAATAAAGAAGTCCCCCCACCCAAATCCAAGGATGCTCTCAAAATTTTGCTTAAATGTTTGCTGCCTTCCTTAATATAATTGGATAGATCCCATACATACAGGTGCATTATTTACTTCAACAATTAGCTTCAACAATTTTTCTTCCACATTCCTCTTGGTTATCACAAAATCATTTAGCTCCGTGTTAGAATTTCATAAACTTATGACATCCCCCACCTCTAAAAAATTCTTCATGTGTTAGTGCAGTTGCAAATAACCTATTCTGTTCACGAGCAGCCTTAACAGAATGAGCAACAATTAAAACCGTTCATATTTAGTGGATCATAACAGTAAGGGAGGACAGCCATTGTGATGCATTTTTATTTTTGTCTGCAAATAATTTCATGCCATTTTTCTAATTTGTATGTTACTTTAATATTAATCAATTTCAACTTTTCTATTACATCAGTGCAGGGCCGGTGCTAGGGGTGCGCAAGTGAGGTATTGCCTAAAATAGGCAATGCTAGAAGGGCTACTGCATGTTGAGATACGATATGAATTAGCTGGCGTTACAAGACTTTGCCTCATTCGCCACAAATGCTAGTGCCAGCCCTGTATCAGCATCCTGTCTTCTATTAACAAATTTTTTTTCCCTCAGATTGCCATTCCAATTGAAGAATTTTACAATGCTCATCTGAAATTTATGTTCAAACACAGATCTTCAAATGAAGGTATGTTCCTGTATTTTTTCCTAGAAAACTTAGGTAAAAGTTTCTTTAATTTATATAAAAATTCATGTTGTTTCTCTCTCTCTCTCTCTCTCTCTCTCTCTCTCTTCTTTTTTGTACATTTGGATTCTTGTAATAACATTTTGAAATATTCCAAAATATTGTGAGGAAACTCAGAAAATATTCTGAGTTTCTTCCAACTACATTAGACTCTCCATTTTCTGGGATAGAAGGTAAAATAAATTCTCGGATAATCAATTTCCCTGTTAATCCCAAAAATACAGTGCTCCCACATACGTAAGATATACGTCCTAGGACTTCTTACGTAACTCGGGAATGACTAATAAAATATTGCTATTATATCCCTGCTATGCTAAAATTACAAAAACTACATAATATCCTCAGAAGAATGAAGAAAAATAGTTATGTATTTTTAATTATTTCAATTAAAAACTTTATCTGGGGACAGTGGTGAAGTAGCCAGAGTGGCACATAAGAAAAAAAAAAACATAAAAGGAAAAAAAAAAACACATGTTATTGTTCTGTAAAGACTGATATGTATTTCATAGCCCTGGTTATTATAGTTGACTTCATTGGTGCCGATCGCTTCACTGCTTCTCGTATTCTGTGTTTTTCCTTTATTGTGTTCACCATTGCCACTGACAAATCTGAATTCCGCACGATACTTGTTAGGGGTTAACAAGTATCGGGTTCCCGGAACATTTTTTTCTGGAAAATGTGCTGTAACGGATCGACTTTTTTAATTTTACAGATTAAAAGTATGCATCATGCAAATACTCATTGTATAGTTTTTTGTGTTTTTAATTAATTTTTTCGTAGAAAATACATGGGAGTAATTAACCCATTTGGGCTATCCCGAGTTATCTTGTGTATGCCAAAAAGTGTGCAAATTATACAGATTTTTTTAATAAATTAGCCCTTGAGCTAAAAAAAAAAAGTCTTCATTACTCATTATATAAATAAATTTAAAAAATCAAATGGAACGCACAAGCAGTAACCTCCCGCCATAAGCAGTAATAGCGAACTAACTACATTCTAACACATGGCTGCCACGAGTGGACAGGCGGCAGTTCAAGAGGGCGCCGAAATATTTTTCGATATTGTTTTTGTGAATTATTTTCATGGGTTCAGTATTCTGCATTTAGGACGGCAAATTATATTTTGCTTATTGGGGGCACAGAAACGCGTGCTACTGTTCTGACATTGCTGTACAATATAAGTAGAACGAAAGCCAGTCGTTTGCTGCCAGGCTTAAGAAAATCCTGAGAAAACTCTGGATTTACCTACCTAATGCAAAATTAGCCAGATAAATGCCATAGAAAATACATTTCAATCCTAAATTTGCGGTATTATTGTTTGTTTTGGGTATTATTATATCCCGAGATATTTTGTGTAGTTCCAAATAACTTTTAAAACCAAAAACGAGATATCTCGGGATAATCCATAAAGCGGTTAATGTTTGGCTATTTTCATACATCCTTATTATTTTAATTTTCTGATCCAACTCAATCGCTTTCCTTCTCTTGATAGATTTATTCTCTTAGTCGGCACCATGATAACAGTCAAAATTAAATTTTCTGAAAAAAACTTCACAGGATTAAGGTGAAAACTCACTATTATCACCCCATGGGAGTTCACATTTTACTAAAGGTCTTTTCTGGCAGTCACTGCCATAAAACAATAAAACAATTTGCACTCTCCGGTTTATTGGGCTTTTCTGTTAGTGTAATATATTATAAACTGGTAGTAAACTCGATCCTGTTGCATTTGTGATAATACTGATAGCTAGAATTCTGTGGGTTTTTTATGTTATTATGGTGAAATGTGTGTCCCCTTCACTGAAATCTTCAGTCATATATACACACGTCATATATATTCAGTCATATATAGACGTGCGGAAATTTGCCTTTAGCTAGCAGGTGGTTGGTTGGTGGAACAGACTTCCATCCCTTGTAGTGGAGGTTGATAGCCTAAATAAGTTTTAAGGCTCAGCTGGACAGGTATTTTGAACGAACAGAGGGGTGAAGTGGAAGTGGGTTTTTTTTTTTTTTTTCGGCTGATGCTGCATAAGCTTGCTTTCTTGCATCAAATGCCTCTACTAATGCTAATGCTAATAAAAAAAATATAAATAACATAACATAAGTCCAAAGCTAGGTAAGTCAGGGACTTACTGTTTCGAAAAATGTTCAGCAACGGACGTAAAAAGTATGGCGATAGATAAAAAATGAAAAAACTTACCACTCACTACCCATGTGTCCAATACAATGCTTCCCTTTATTTTTTATGATGTTAATTTTAAATCAAATAGCTTCCCTTTATTTTTTACAATGTTGCATATGGTTTGGTCACCAGCATTATAATGGTACTTTAGAGATTTAACGGATGCACTGTTTCGAAACTTTTGAATAATTTGAAGATTTTGTTTAATTGAAAGCACAACTCTTACATTTGCCCATCATTTTCGTGATTTCTAAACAATAAAAAAATAATAATCCGATCTCCCTGACATAAATAACGGAACAAAATTTGGCCTTTTGCAATGCAATGGAACAGAACAATCGACAAAATGCACTAAAACAACCTAAGCATTTGCTTTTTTTTTTTGAGCGGCAGATGTGAAGACAGTGAGGGTTGCAAGATAATAGGCACACTAATCTCCCAATGATGACTTATAATGCCACTTCTTGTCGCTTATTTACGACTTGAAAAACATCTGTTTATACCTATTCTGATTGTTACATGAATTTTAGGATTTCTGGTTGATTTTTTTTTATTTTTTTAATTTGGAGTCTTTAAGTGTCCCTTTTAATCCGATCCCAGTAAATCGAGAGTCTGCTGTATAAAGATTATTAAGATCAAATACATCTTTGTAACCCTTTCCAAATATTTTCATGAATGTTGTTCTGGAAATTGAATTTTGAAGTTTACTCCACTTCCTTGGGAAAAGATTTATTTTTTATATATATTATATATTATTATTAAAATTTGGTATTATGACCCCAAACATGAAAAATAGTAAAACTTATAGTACTTCTGAACAATTACATTGCAATGGGAAACATGTCATTTCTGTTTTTTTTTTCTTGTGCCATCAGTGATGCTAGATGACAGTACATTCTTTTTACCTTAGTAATAAAATGAGAGAAATTTACCTCTATGTTGTCTGTGGGCTTCCAAGCACCCCTCTCCAAATTTAAAACGAATATAAAACTAATTTAAATGAATTCTTACTCCATTACCTAGATGCATCTGCAATCTAGGTAACTGAGCTCCAACTCGACCCGAAACCATCAAACCACCAACAAATAACTGCACGAAAGAAGACATTTTGAGAATTTATAAAACCAAGTGAAACGAATATGAAAATGATATAAAAAATTATAATTTCCTTTACTTCTTCTAATTTAAAATTTACTTTCTATCTTTTTGAAATAAATATTCATAATAGATTTTTGTATATAATCGTGCAGAATTTAAAATACTGTCTTCATCAAAACATTATTCTGAAATTTGCTAGGATAAATTTTAATCACAAAATATTGGGTATTAAGAAACTTGCTTTTACTGTTTCTCATAATGTAGTTATCCATGTGAGATCCCTGGCTGCATGCCATGATGGGTGTATAGTACGGTATTTTTATGTACAATAAAGTTTAATCCTGGCCTTAAAACCTCGTTATTGGATCAAGCAACAATGTCTTTTCCAAGTTAGACAAATTTGCAACAAATTGAAAAAATATCTGTACCCTAAGATTAGTCTGCATTAAAGGCCTCAATTAATCTATGGCTTGAAGCATTATCTATAGAAATTAGAAACAGAAATATAAAAAAATTTAACACATTATTATGAAATATTGGCAACATTCTTAACAATTATCCAGATCCCCCCCCCCCAAGCCGACTTATGACATGTCTGTACATTGACAAGTCACTAATCTCTTTTTGTACAATTTATCGAAAAACCAAATTTTGCTTTTATTCAAGGGATTAAATTATAATTTACTGCCCCGCAATCTAATCAAGAAACAACTTGTGGTAGATACTAAATTTGGTTTATGAAATATTCCTCAGAGAGACTTAAGTATTCAACAGATAAACAAGGTGGTGATTAACTTTAAAAGTCCACTGCCTCCAAAATTAAGCAGGAATGAATGTTTGGCTTTATATGAGCTCCACAAAAATAAGGATATTATCATACAAAAAGTAGACAAGGGGGGACACATTAGTAATACAGTAAACCCCCGCTATTCGTGGGGGTCACGTTCCTGAGAAATGCCACGAATACTGAGTTATGGCTCCCATAGTAATAAAGGGGTTCCGTTCCAAAGTATGAAATATATAAGAAAAACTCATGAATTTCATCTATCCATCTCCGCCTTTGTCTTCCAGGTTTTCTTCTAGTTCCTCTTGGATACCATTCTGTTATTTTCTTAGTCCATCTGTCATGTCTTCGAGCTGTGTGTCCTGTCCAAGTCCATTTCAGTTCTTTAGTGTTGATAAGAATGTCCTTTATTTATGTTTGCTGCCTAATCCATGTGTTTCTCTTGTTATCTAATGGTCTTATTCCTAATATAATTCGTTCCATCCTTTGCTGTGTAGTTTTCAGCACTTCTCTTTCATTCTTTTGGTGAGTGCCCAAGTTTCACTTCTATAAGTCATGCTGGGGAATATACATTGGTTCATTATTTTACATTTCAAACAAATTGGGATATTGCTCCTCGGTATGTGACTATATTTCCTGAATGCTATCCATCTAAAATTTATTCTTCTCTTGACTTCCAGACCTTTTTCATTATTACAGCTACTGACTTATCCCATATAAGTATATGAATCCACCTTTTCAATTACTGCTCCTTCAATGATGATATCCCTTTCTGTGGCCTATTTATTTATCATTACTTTTGTTTTAGCCATATTCATGTTAGTCCGAAATCCGTACTTATGATTACACTGAGACTTATGATTACTCGAGACTTATGATTACAATGTCATCTGCAAATCCTAAATGGTTTAGGTACTCTTCATTCACATTGACTCCTTTCTGCAGCCAGTCTAATCTTCTGAAAGCTTCTTCAAGGGCAGCAGTAAACAACTTTGGAGATATTGTGTCTCCTTGTCTAACTCCTTTCTCAATTTTAAATTGGCTACCGTCTTTGTCTAGTCTAATAAAGGAGGTAGCGTTCTCATATATTTTCTTCAAAATCATAATGTTTGGGGTAACTATACCTTGTCTTTCCAGTGCCTGAAACATAACCTTATGCTGTATGGAGTCAAATGACTTTTCATAATCCACATATGTCAGGCGTAATAGTGTTTTATATTCATTTGCTTTCTTTTATTACATGAAGGTGCAATATTACATGAAGGTGATCTGCAGTTGAGAATCCTGTCCTAAAGCCAGCTTGCTCTTTCGGTTGATTCTCATCAAGTATTCTTTCTTTCTTATCTGTTAGTGATGACCCTTGTGAACAACTTGTAGATATGGGACAACGAGCTAATTGGTCTATAATTTCCAATTTCTTATTTATCTCCTTTCTTATGCAGCAAAATCATGATCGCATTATTCCACTCCCATAGGCACCACACCTTTTCTAATGCATTTTGTGAAGAGCCTTGCCAGTTTTTGTGTCATGTCTCTTCCTCCCAATTTTAACAACTCTACAGTAACTTCATCTTCCCCTGGAGCTTTCTGATTCTTCATTTTCTTCAATGTATGTTCTACCTCATCAGGAAGGATATTGGTATATCTTATGGTTTGCTAATTTGTGATTCATCTTCACAACTGCTGGTATTATTCCGTCACTTCTTGTATGGTAGTCTTCTGCTATTTGAATTATGCCTTCTCTGCTATTTATAAGTACACCATTGCTGTTCTTCACTTTCAATATCATTTGTCTTTCTGTATTACTACTTATGGCTGCTGATTTAAGTTTGTATGTTTGTTTATTTATTAAGTGCATTGGCATCAATGGCCACAATGTGCCAGCTGATTTAAGTAATTTGTTTCCCCTTAATGCTTGTTCAACTTTTCTGATGTTAAATCTTCTTCTTCTGCCCTCTCTGAGTGTCTTTCTAATAGCTTTACATAACTGAGTATACTCAATTTTGTCCTTGCCAGTGTTTATCTTGCTCTTCATTTGTTGTCTTCGGTTCATCATGACAAGTGTTTCTCGGCTCATTTTTCTTCTTTGGATGTCTTTTTACCTATAGATTTCTTGGGCTTTATCACTTTCAGAAAGTTGTAGCCCTCATCAATATCTTGGTCCTGTAAGGTCTACAGAAGCTCAAACTTGTTCTTAAGTTCTAGTACATACTGCTTTTTCTCCTCCTCTTCTGTTATTTCAAAGACCTTCGTATTCTTTTCTAGTTAGTTTTTTCCTTTCTTTTCTTGCATCTATATCAAGTGTGCATCTTACCATTCTGTGATCACTTCCAACATTTACATTGTTCAGAATAGTAACATCATTCACAGTATTTCTTCTGTTAGTGAGGATGAAGTCGATTCCATTAGTTGTTAATCCATTTGGGCTCTTCCATGTCCATTTTCTGTTTACCCTTTTCTTGACAAAAGTGTTCATTACTGACATTCCTCGAGATTCTGCAAATCCCACAATTCTTTCACCTCTTTCATTTATTATTCCCCCATAATAATAGTATAGTGAGTTTTCTGTCCATTTAGAAGTCTCAGTTTTAGTGTATATTTCTTCAGCCTCTTCATCATCATGCTTGGTTGGTGCATAAATCATTATAACCTTTAGTTTGTACCTCTTAGAAATCCTGAGTAGTAGTCTTGACACCCTTGATGATGTACTTTTGAATTCCAAATATTATGGACCAGAAAGCTAACTCCACCTTCACTCTTTTCTATTGTTTCTATTGGTGTACAGCAGATTTCCACTTGATACTCCACTCACTTTGAAGTAAATCCAGACTTATTTTCGAATTTTGTTAACTGATACAAAAATACACTATAACTATATTCCAAAAAAATGACTACATTATACTAAATTTCAGTTTAAAGAGTTAAAGGCTAGGACTTTCATTATTTCTTTGCTTTTTGGCCAGGTCAAGCTACGTAAGACTCGTTCCCTATTCATCCTATCATATGATACTAGAACAGCATTTTCAATGTTAGCTACGCACTTATATTACCTTAAACCTTTCAGACAAACAATAAAATTTGGTGTTAAGAACTATGATACGTTGTTCAATAACCTGGAGAATTGTAAACTTGATGAAAATGATAAATTATTCTCACTTGGTGTAACTTCTGTATACACTAATGTAAACGTTGAATACACCTTAGACATTATTTGGGAAATGTTAAGGAAAAACTCCATTAGTAGAGGGAAATGGCAAGAAAGCAAGCTTATACAGCATCAGCCAAAAAAAAAAAAAAAAAAAAAAAACACTTCCCATTTCACCCATCCATTTGTTCCAAATGTTTCTCTAGTTCTGCCTTTAATTTATTTAAGCTAACTTCCACAGCATCAGATGGAAGTTTGTCCCAGCAATCAACTACCCGATGGTTAAAGGAAAATTTCTGCACATCCATTTGACAACTGTCTTTCCTCAATTTCAGTTTATCCCCCCCCAGGTTCGGGGGAATAAACTGAACAACTAACCTTTCTAACCGTTTGGCCTCCTTTGCGGCACTGCTTCTGCCTCTCCGTGGCGGGGCCGGAAACCTTGGCAGAAAAATCCTCTTGTCAAGGGCGAAAAGGAACAAACATGGCAAATACAGACCATATTGACATGGAAAATGACAACCCAAAGAGATTGAAGGCTGATCGTATGGAGCAGCCCTGCCCATATTTCTTAATCTTCCATTCTCTCAGTAACCAGCCTATGAGCAACTTGTCTCCCTTTGTTATACAGAAATATCTGGAGGGTATTGCAGGATCTCCCAAGACGGTGAAGAGACTGCAATCAGGAGACTTACTTATAGAATCCATGAATCAAAGACATTCTGAAAAGCTTCTACAACTAACAAGCTTTGCTGGAATTCCTGTAAAAATATCTCCTCATGCAACTCTAAATGCATCTAAGGGTGTCATATCAAGTTGGGTTTTATTGATGTCAACAAGGAAGAAATAACCCAAGAACTGCAGGGAAAGAATGTAATTGAAGCGAAAAGAATAATGATTAAAAAACATAATCAACTGACACCTACCAGAAATATTATTCTTTCCTTCAGTACTCCAAACTTACTCTCCTCTGTAAAAGCAGGTTATTTATTTTGTCGCATTTGCCTATACATTCCCAACCCTTTAAGATGTTATAAATGGCAAAAGTATGGGCATTCTCAAACTGTATGTAGAGGAATTCCTGTCTGCCCCCAACTGCGGGTCCTCAGACCATATACAAAATGACTGTACAGCTACAAAAATGACATGTCCAAATTGCAAAGGCAACCATCCTACATATTCCAAGACATGTGAAAAGTGGAAAACCGAGAAAAAAATAGTAAAATACAAGGTTGAAAACAAAGTCAGTTACCAAGAAGCAAGAAAACTAGCTGCACCAACTATAAACCAGAATATTACCTATGCAAATGCTGTAAAAAAATATCAAGCAGTCTCCGTTCAAACTGATGTCACAGTCCCTATTAATAAATCAATCTCTGATTGGGCTAGAAATGTCCTCTCTGAGATACAGCCAACTGTACGCAAGCAGCAATCCAAGACCACAGACCAAGCAAATAATATACCTCTGACAATACCAGCAGTATCTCCTCCACGATTGATTGCTACCACATCTTGTATTACAAATTCAAATGCTATGAAAAATATTCAGGACACAACCATGGACACAGTGGGCAGATCTATACAGAAAGATCCTATTTTAGAAATCCATGCCGAAGAAGAAGAAGAAGAAATGGACACTGCTTGGCTAGTCTTCCAAAAAAAAAAAGACAAACAGAAATTGGAACACCATAAACCAGTCACCTTCAAAGAGCAGTCAGAATCAGCTCCATCAATTAAACACAAATAATGCCTTGTATTTTACAATGGAACTGCAGAGGCTTTCGTTGCAATACATTCGATATCCAAGATCTAATTAATCGATTTTCTCCAGTTGCTCTTTGTCTTCAGGAAACTTACTTAACTTTGCAAATTTCTCTTTCGATAAAGAACTATTGCCTTTATCGAAGGGATCGTAATACAACAAATGCTGCCCATGGCGGTGTAGCAATCCTGATAAATTCAAAGATCCCAACTAATCATATTCCACTTCAAACTGAAATAGAAGCTGTTGCTATGCATATAACTCTCCATATTGCAATAACACTAGCTGTAAGTAGTAAGTAGTATCAATCTACTTACAGTCAAACCATACTTATTGTTTAAAAGAACTTGAAGACCTTTTCATACAGATACCTACACCTCATATTAGGGGACTTTAATGGGCACCACCACCCCTTATGGGGCGATCCTAAATTAGATAGATGAGGTCAACTCATTGAGAGCTTAATAGAGGCACTAAACCTCACCATACTCAATACTGGGACACACACACACACACACACACACACACACACACACACACACACACACACACACACACACACACACACACACACACACACACACACACACACATTCAGCTCCCAAATGGACATACCTCAGCAATAGATCTTCCATTTGTTCACCATTACTGGTCCTGACCATAATTGGTATGTTTTAAATGATCTATTGGGTAGTGAACACTTCCCAATCGTATGCAACCTATTAATAGCACAGACTCCTCCACTCAACCCTGCAGAAAATGGAAATTTGCCCAAACAGACAAGGCAAAATTTCAGTCATCAATATCTTTTGATGAGAAAAAAATCTGTCTCCAGCCTATTGATGATGTGACAGAATACATCATGTCACATCTAAATGTGGCTAAAGACACAATACCACTATCAAATCCCCTGTGTCATAAGCATAATTATTGGTGGAATGAGGAATGCACAAAAGCCAAAAAAATAAAGCCTGGAATCTGTTTCGGCAAAATCCAACAACAGCCAATCTAATAAATTATAAGAAGTCAAAGGCAAAAGCACGTTTCATACAAAGGCAAGCCAAGAAAGAATCCTGGATTCGTTTTGCCTCAAGCATTAACAAAAACACTGACACCAAAATAATATGGAAAAAAATTAGACAGCTTTCTGGTAAGTTTCCTACCGTACCTTCTCCAATCCTGTACTAATGGACGAGATCTGTCTAGTCCTTTAGAATCGCAAATGCTTTGGGCAACACATTTGTTGAAATCTCAGTGGCAGCAGCAGCTTATACTCCATCTTTCCAGAGAATTGAAAACACTGCAGAACAGCACTCTATTAACTTCCAAACTGCCCTCCTTCTGCCATATAACAAACCTCTACAATATTCATAACTCTTGCAAGCCATTGGAACATCCCACAGTGGTGCTGCCAGACCAGATGGAATCTATTACATCATGCTACAACATCTTTATGATAAAGCTTTGCATCTCCTTCATCTCTTACAACCATATTTTTCTAGAAAATGTGTATTCAGCTCCTTGACATCATTCTACTGTATTGGTATTCCTAAAACCTGGAAAAGATCCAACCAATCCCCATAGCTATAGACCAATATCCCTCTCAAGCTGCCTCAGCAAAATTTTAGAAAAAATTGTCCACTGTAGACTTGGCTGGATCATTGAGTCAGAACGGTTAATGAGCAATAGTCAGTATGGCTTTCGTCAAAACAGATCATGCTTGGACCTTATGGTTAAGGCTGAATTTGCCATTCGTAATGCCTTTATTAAGCATGAACATCTAGTAATTGTTTCCATAGATATAGAGAAGGCTTTTGATACCACCTGGCGGACGGCATTCTAAGAGATCTTTACTCTCTTGGTCTGCAGGGCAACCTTCCTATATTTGTAGAGAATTTTCTACACACTAGATCATTTCAAGTTCGATACCAATGTGCCCTTTCTGCAACTTTCATTCAGGTAGAAGGTGTTCCACAGGAATCAGTACTGAGTGCCACTCTTTTCGCCTTTCAAATAGATTCTATCACTAAACAACTTCCAAATACCGTAGAAACTTACCTTTATGCAGATGACCTTTCCATATCCTGTAATTCCCAAAATATGAATTCCACTGAACGACAGCTTTAGATATCACTAAATAAAATACAGGGGCCAGCCTTAACGACTGTAGGCTTTCACAGCAAAAAACAGTTGCTATCCATTTTTGTAGACAACGCAAATTTCATCTGGATCCTGAACTTCACATCTCCAATATCTCCATCCCAGGCACTAGTAACATTAGATTTCTAGGATTAATCGTGGACAACAAGCTAAATTTCTTATAGCACATTAAAAAAGTACATACATACTCCTGCCTAAAAAAGATAAACATACTCAGAGCTTTATCTCCTCAAACGTGGGGTGCAGATCATACCTCCCTTCTTCGATTATACAGGGCATTAATCAGTTCCTGTCTTGATTATGGAGCTCCCATTTATGACTCTGCCAGAAAGAGCACATTATGCTGGCTTGATCCAGTTCAACACAGTGCACTGAGGATTGCGCTTGGCGCATTCAGAACATTGCCAGCACATAGCCTTTACATTGGTTCTCGCAAGCCACCACTATCTTTACGTAGGAAATTGCTATTGTCAAGATGCAAGGTTGTGCCTTGCATCCCATTCAGCCATATCTTTTCAATCCACCATTAGAAAATCTATACAGAAATAAACCTAGCATAGTAAAAACAGCTGGTCTTCTCCTTCTTGAACTACTGCAGGTTTGGAATGTTTCCATCCATTCCATACAACAGGTAGCAAGCAACTTGTACTCAGCCACCATGGGTTCGTTCCACCTCCTATACTGACCTGTGACACTTACGTCTGTCGGTGGGGAAAGAATATTTTGCAAGCATCAAATATCGGACAAGTTCATGCCGTTCACACTCAAAAATATATTGATTTTTTACCAATATACACAGATGGCTCTAAATCCAGTTCAAAAGTTGGAGCAGCTGCAGTTTTTACAAATACAATTGTATCAGCAGCCCTTCCTTCTGAATTCAGTATCTTTTCAGCTGAATTATTCGCAATTAAACTAGGTTTATAAACTCTCTCTCCTGACTGCTCTTTAAAATCACTTCCCTCAGCTCAATCAAGGCATTGTGTAATTCCTCAGATAAATTTCACTCTGTTATAAATGAAATTAGAAAATTATTACTGAAGATCGAAGAATGCCACCAACTAGTCACCTTCTGTTGGATACCCTCTCAAGCTGCCTCAGCAAAATTTTAGAAAAAATTGTGCACTAATGATTCATGCTGCATGCCTATCAGAATGGACAGTACTATGGCAATCCCAAACTTAAACTCTTTCAGATTAAACAGGTTCAGAAAATCTGGCTCTCCAGTGTTTCGACATCAAGACGAGAAGAAGTAATCCTTTCAAGAGCAAGAATAGGTCATATTCACTTGACCCACCTTCATTTACTCACAGGAGATGATCCACCACAGTGTCCATATTGCTATATAAATATGACTGTTAAACACATTCTCATCGATTGCCCCTGTTATAAACAAGACAGAATTTCAATGCTACAATCACTGGTTTTCTTTCAACAACCAATAACCCTAGAGAATTTGATTGGTGACAATCAAATTCTCTAGGGTTATTAGTTGTTGGGTTACAGGCCAATATATCTGAATTTTTCCATTTTCTGAAGCAAACTAGAATTTTTAATCTTTTCTGATTAAGAACTTTTCAGACAGTACGATTCTTTTTCTTTTCATTTTTATTATAAACGAATAGGCGCATTATAGCCAAAGTAGCTTATGCGCCATGAAATCCCCACAACAACAACAATTATCCCAGGTCTCTTTCGTTCTCCACTACCCTGAGTGTAACACCATCCAGTTGGCACATTTCTCTGGGGTTACTACTACCCATATGCAGTACAGGAATACCTTGCATAGTGCAGTTTCGAACAACGCAGGTTTCGCTATAGCACGGTTTACAAATTGAAAAAAAATTAACTGCATCATGCACCAATATATTTGATATGTATGTATGTATTATAATGCCAGCACGTAGGCCAATGTGTTATGGATTCAAGGCCGTGCTGACTGTTGTCGCAACTCCCATTACATACAGACTCTGCTAGCATTCATACATTAGTAAACACTCTAGATTCCAAGCGGTGAGGTCGTTGACTGTGTGTAAGCTGTACAAATATTTTTTGCTGTGTATTTTTATTAAAGATTATTTTTTAAAAACGTTACACCTTTATACACAATTATGAGTGGAAAGAATAAATGTAATGGCGCTGAGTGTTCTTCTAGATCCAAACATCGAATATGGTATGAAAGTAAGGCAG